>NC_056732.1:89291702-89591702 GCF_019279795.1 Protopterus annectens | reverse complement strand
AGAGACAGCACTGCCATGGTGCTTAAATATGAAAACATGGAACAGATCCAGTTCAAAAAGAATTAGAATAACCATTTCTGATTCAGAGACAGTGCTGCCATGGTGCAGGAATATGAAGCTGTACAGAAGATCCAGTTCAAAAAGAATTAGAATAACCATTTATGATTCAGATACAGAGCTGCCATGGTGCTGCAGTATGAAGACGTTTAGCAGATCCAATTCAGAAAGAATTAGAATAACCATTTCTGATTCAGAGACAGCACTGCCATGGTGCTGCAATATGAAGACATGCAGCAGATCCAGTTCAAAAAGAATTAGAATAACCATATCTGATTCAGAGACAGTGCTGCCATGGTGCTGCAATAAGAAGATGCAGCAGATCCAGTTCAAAAAGAATTAGAATAACCATTTCTGATTCAGCTACAGAGCTGCCAGGGTGCTGCAGTATAAAGACGTGCAGCAGATCCAGTTCAAAAATAATTAGAATAACCATTTCTTATTCAGAGACAGCTCTGCCATGGTGCTGCAATATGAAGATGTGTAGCAGTGCCAGTTCAAAAAGAATTAGAATAATCATTCCTGATTCAGAGACAGCTCTGCCATGGTGCTGCAATATGAAGACATGCAGCAGATCCAGTTCAAAAATAATTAGAATAACCATTTCTGATTCAGATACAGTGCTGCCATGGTGCTGCACTAAGAAGACGTGCAGCAGATGCAGTTCAAAAAGAATTAGAATAACCATTTCTGATTCAGCGACAGCTCTGCCATGGTGCTGCAATGTGAAGACATGCAGCAGATCCAGTTCAAAAAGAATTAGAATAACCATTTCTGATTCAGAGACAGCACTGCCATGGTGCTGCACTAAGAAGACGTGCAGCAGATCCAGTTCAAAAAGAATTAGAATAACCATTTCTGATTCAGAGACAGTGTTGCCATGGTGCTGCAATATGAAGACGTGCAGCAGATCCAGTTCAAAAAGAATTAGAACAACCATTTCTTATTCAGAGACAGCTCTGCCATGGTGCTGCAATATGAAGATGTGCAGCCGAGCCAGTTCAAAAAGAATTAGAATAACCATTTCTGATTCAGAGACAGTGCTGCCATGGTGCTGCATTATGAAGACATGCAGCAGATCCAGTTCAAAAAGAATTAGAATAACCATTTCCGATTCAGAGATAGCACTGCCATGGTGCTGCATTATGAAGACGTGCAGCAGATCCAGTTCAAAAAGAATTAGAATAACCATTTCTGATTCAGAGACAGCACTGCCATGGTGCTGCATTATGAAGACGTGCAGCAGATCCAGTTCAAAAAGAATTAGAATAACCATTTCTGATTCAGAGACAGCACTGCCATGGTGCTGGAATATGAAGATGTACAGAAGATCCAGTTCAAAAAGAATTAGAATAACCATTTATGATTCAGATACAGAGCTGCCATGGTGCTGCAGTATGAAGATGTGCAGCAGATCCAATTCAAAAAGAATTAGAATAACCATTTCTGGTTCAGAGACAGCTCTGCCATGGTGATGCAGTATGAAGACATGCAGCAGATCCAATTCAGAAAGAATTAGAATAACCATTTCTGATTCAGAGACAGCACTGCCATGGTGCTGCAATATGAAGACGTGCAGCAGATCCAGTTCAAAAAGAATTAGAATAACCATTTCTGATTCAGAGACAGTGTTGCCATGGTGCTGCAATATGAAGACGTGCAGCAGATCCAGTTCAAAAAGAATTAGAACAACCATTTCTTATTCAGAGACAGCTCTGCCATGGTGCTGCAATATGAAGATGTGCAGCCGAGCCAGTTCAAAAAGAATTAGAATAACCATTTCTGATTCAGAGACAGTGCTGCCATGGTGCTGCATTATGAAGACATGCAGCAGATCCAGTTCAAAAAGAATTAGAATAACCATTTCCGATTCAGAGATAGCATTGCCATGGTGCTGCATTATGAAGACGTGCAGCAGATCCAGTTCAAAAAGAATTAGAATAACCATTTCTGATTCAGAGACAGCACTGCCATGGTGCTGCATTATGAAGACGTGCAGCAGATCCAGTTCAAAAAGAATTAGAATAACCATTTCTGATTCAGAGACAGCACTGCCATGGTGCTGGAATATGAAGATGTGCAGCAGATCCAGTTCAAAAAGAATTAGAATAACCATTTCTGATTCAGAGACAGTGCTGCCATGGTGCTGCATTATGAAGACGTGCAGCAGATCCAGTTCAAAAAGAATTAGAATAACCATTTCTGATTCAGAGACAGCTCTGCCATGGTGCTGCAATATGAAGACATGCAGCAGATCCAGTTCAAAAAGAATTAGAATAACCATTTCTGATTCAGAGACAGCACTGCCATGGTGCTGCGCTAAGAAGACATGCAGTAGATCCAGTTCAAAAAGAATTAGAATAACCATTTCTGATTCAGAGACAGCTCTGCCATGGTGCTGCAATATGAAGACATGCAGCACATCCAGTTCAAAAAGAATTAGAATAACCATTTCTTATTCAGAGACAGTGCTGCCATGCTGCCGGAATATGAAGCTGTACAGAAGATCCAGTTCAAAAAGAATTAGAATAACCATTTATGATTCAGATACAGAGCTGCCATGGTGCTGCAGTATGAAGATGTGCAGCAGATCCAATTCAAAAAGAATTAGAAAAAACATTTATGGTTCAGAGACAGCTCTGCCATGGTGCTGCAGTATGAAGACATGCAGCAGATCCAATTCAGAAAGAATTAGAATAACAATTTCTGATTCAGAGACAGCACTGCCATGGTGCTGCAATATGAAGACATGCAGCAGATCCAGTTCAAAAAGAATTAGAATAACCATTTCTGATTCAGAGACAGCACTACCATGGTGCTGCACTAAAAAGATGTGCAGCAGATCCAGTTCAAAAAGAATTAGAATAACCATTTCTGATTCAGAGACAGTGCTGCCATAGTGCTGCATTATGAAGACGTGCAGCAGATCCAGTTCAAAAAGATTTAGAATAACCATTTCTGATTCAGAGACAGTGCTGCCATAGTGCTGCATTATGAAGACGTGCAGCAGATCCAGTTCAAAAAGATTTAGAATAACCATTTCTGATTCAGAGACAGCTCTGCCATGGTGCTACAATATGAAGACATGCAGCAGATCCAGTTCAAAAAAGAATTAGAATAATCATTTCTGATTCAGACACAGCACTGCCATGGTGCTGCAATATGAGGACATGCAGCAGATCCAGTTCAAAAAGAATTAGAATAACCATTTCTGATTCAGATACAGCTTTGCCATGGTGCTGCAATATGAAGACATGCAGCAAGCCCAGTTCAAAAAGAATTAGAATAACCATTTCTCATTCAGAGACACGTCTGCCATGGTGCTGCAATATGAAGACGTGCAGCAGATCCAGTTCAAAAAGAATTAGAATAACCATTTCTGATTCAGAGACAGCTCTGCCATGGTCTGCAATATGAAGACATGCAGCAGATCCAGTTCAAAAAAGAATTAGAATAATCATTTCTGATTCAGACACAGCACTGCCATGGTGCTGCAATATGAAGATGTGCAGCAGATCCAGTTCAAAAAGAATTAGAATAGCCATTTCTGATTCAGAGACAGTGCTGCCATGGTGCTGCAATATGAAGACGTGCAGCAGATCCAGTTCAAAAAGAATTAGAATAACCATTTCTGATTCTGAGACAGTGCTGCCATGGTGCTGCAATATGAAGACATGCAGCAGATCCAGTTCAAAAAAGAATTAGAATAACCATTTCTGATTCAGAGATAGCTCTGCTATGGTGCTGCAATATGAAGACGTGCAGAAGATCCAGTTCAAAAAGAATTAGAATAACCATTTCTGATTCAGAGACAGCTCTGCCATGGTGCTGCAATATGAAGGCATGCAGCAGATCCAGTTTAAAAATGAATTAGAATAATAATTTCTGATTCAGACACAGCACTGCCATGGTGCTGCAACATGAAGATGTGCAGCAGATCCAGTTCAAAAAGAATTAGAATAGGCATTTCTGATTCAGAACAGTGCTGCCATGGTGCTGCAATATGAGGATGTGCCGCAGATCCACTTCAAAAAGTATTAGAATAATCATTTCTGATTCAGACACAGCACTGCCATGGTGCTGCAATATGAAGACGTGCAGCAGATCCAGTTTAAAAAGAATTAGAATAACCATTTATGATTCAGAGACAGCTCTGCCATGGTGCTGCAATATGAAGACATGCAGCAAGCCCAGTTCAAAAAGAATTAGAATAACCATTTCTGATTCAGAGACATCACTGCCATGGTACTGCAATATGAAGACGTGCAGCAGATCCAGTTCAGAAAGAATTAGAATAACCATTTCTGATTAAGAGACAGCTCTGCCATGGTGCTGCAATATGAAGGCATGCAGCAGATCCAGTTCAAAAACGAATTAGAATAATAATTTTTGATTCAGACACAGCACTGCCATGGTGCTGCAATATGAAGATGTGCAGTAGATCCAGTTCAAAAAGAATTAGAATAGCCATTTCTGATTCAGAACAGTGCTGCCATGGTGCTGCAATATGAGGATGTGCCGCAGATCCAGTTCAAAAAGTATTAGAATAATCATTTCTGATTCAGACACAGCACTGCCATGGTGCTGCAATATGAAGACGTGCAGCAGATCCAGTTTAAAAAGAATTAGAATAACCATTTATGATTCAGAGACAGCTCTGCCATGGTGCTGCAATATGAAGACATGCAGCAAGCCCAGTTCAAAAAGAATTAGAATAACCATTTCTGATTCAGAGACATCACTGCCATGGTACTGCAATATGAAGACGTGCAGCAGATCCAGTTCAGAAAGAATTAGAATAACCATTTCTGATTCAGAGACAGCACTGTCATGGTGCTGCAATATGAAGACATGCAACAGATCCAGTTGAAAAAGAATTAGAATAACCTTTTCTGATTCAGAGACAGTGCTGCCAGGGTGCTGCAATATAAAGACATGCAGCAGATCCAGTTAAAAAAGAATTAGAATAACCATTTCTGATTTAGAGACAGCACTGCCATGATGCTGCAGTATAAAGATGTGCAGCAACATGGTCGGCTGTCTCTATGGCTGTGCTAAGTGTTAGTGAGGCATTCCTGAGGTACAGGCATATACTAATTAGCCATGTACTCTCCCTCAGAACTGCCTGTGGTAAAACTTTTATGCAGCTAAATAATCAGAGGATTGCTTGGCCACTTACATTACCACTGCCACTTTGTGGTAAGGAAATACAGACAATAGCTCATGTTTATGCATTGCAGTAGAGGAAAGTGCTGTGGAGTTTAGCAAAAATGTAGTCTTGGGAGTGTGCGTACATGTGTGTGAGGGGATGCATGTGTGAGGATTTGTGTGAGCGTGTGTCTGCATGGGATATCAAATAGGGAAGTCAATGAGGGGTAGGGTAGGTTTGTGTGTGCATGCTCATGTGTGTGTGTGTGTGTGTGTGTGTGTGTGTGTGTGTGTGTGTGTGTGTGTGTGTGTGTGTGTGTGTTCGGGGGGTGGGTTGGAAGGCTCTCATACCTCTACACTTCCCTAGACAAATGAGCTAAACCTGCAACAGTGGGTGGTGGCCACCTACAACCAGGGAGAATTCTAAATATGTGGGCCAGGGACACACTGGACTCCAGGGAGAGTTGTACCTCAAAGGCACTTACAGAAGACATGCATTGAGGGGGACACTAGACACCATGGAAAACTCTTCACTACTGTGCCTTGACCTCACTTAAACAAGGTGTGGATGGGGAACACTACACATCAGGAAAAATCATTCCTCTTAAAAAAAGATGTTTGACTGTAAGGATACATGCTTTATGATGACAGGGGCAAAAACTTTAGAAGAGACATTGGAGATGTTATCTCAGCTTTTGGACAGGTAAGTGGTATGTGGTGTGTGTGTGTGTGTGTGTGTGTGTGTGTGTGTGTGTGTGTGTGTGTGTGTGTGTGTGTGTGTGTGTGTGTGTGTGTGTGTGCGTGTGTGTATGTGTGTGTGTGTGTGTTTGCATGGGCTGACAGTGTTAAATACCACAGGAAATTGTTGCTCTGCACTTGCAATAGTTAATGGCAATTCAGCAAATTAGCTGATAATGAGGTCTTTCCTCATTGCCATTAATATGTCTCTGAATCATAAACCTATGTTTTGCAGAAACAGGGATGTTTTACTACAATCCTTACTGTGAGTGCTGGGGTTTTTTCTGAATCCCTTAGTATATCTTTTATTTATTTATTTTTATAAAAATGCTTAGTAGAAGCATTAAAATGATATAGTTACAGTAGACAAAAATGTAGACATCAACCTAGCAAATAATAAATACAAAATTTAACAAAGACAAATTAGTCAAGGATGGGTTTACAGAAGTAAATAGACAACTGAGTGGCACCCATCCTATCAGTACATGTAATTTGCTGTCTTTCCTCATTTTCTAGATTTCTACTTAACTCAGAGTCCCACATCTCAGAAATCTGTAGGCATAAACATTGTAATGCTATTAAACTCTGGGCTTACATTGAAAACAATTGTCTGTGTGAAACCTTAACTAAAATAAGGTTCTCTAGATACTTAGTTATTGCATTAACAGTGAACCACTCACAACTTCCCACAGAAAGCAAGCAGCATATATATAAATATTTATGGAAATTAAGTTTTGGAATTTTTCATGAATCCATTAATTCCTAAAAATGAAAGTTGTTCTCATTTCCCAAGCAACCAAAAAGCCCAAACCAAACCAAAATGCTTCCATTTATCTTATAAAATTTCCATTTCTGAATGTTGAGCATCCAATATGGGTTTACTTTGTATTATCGATATTTCATTTACCTGAAAGTCACATCCACGAGAAGACTTCGCCAAACACTTTATTTTAATGAAACCCACATCACCAGAGTTCTACTCCGGGAAATTAACCACTTGGCCACCACAAAACAAACAAACAAACAGAAGCAAATCAAACCTACCCAAGTGGGTGGGTTACGTCCTCACAACCCCATGTGGGGGGCTGTGCCTCCAATAACCCCCAACTAAAATATACCAACTCCGGGATTGCACTATAGTGGGTAAAAGGGCAAAGTTCACCATGCTGACCAAGTGGTTAGTTTCCCAAAGTAAAACTCCGGTGATCCGAGTTTTTGTTAACATAAAATGTTTGGCGAAGTTGTCGCATGGATGTGACTTTTGGGTAAATGAAATTTCGATAATAACAGGTAGACCCTCCAATATATATCCTTTGACAAAAGTGAGGAATAGACTTATCAGGATGCTTCCCCAGTTTTCTGATTGCCATTTTCATTGCTAATTTATATTAGCTGCAAACAGCTCCACTGCTTTTTCACCCCAATTCCATCCATCTACATAACTCATAAAGTTGTAAGGATCCATGCAAACTTTCAATGTTTTCTGTGTCATGACAATATTAGATACTTGTCAGACAGAGGCAGGTTATAAGATTTGCTGCACAGACATGTTTAATAAAATCCAGTAAGCCTAATCCTCCTGTATTTGTGGCTCTTCAGTGAAGCTCTTCTCTGACAGGGCTTATTCAATCCCCATTTAAGTTTCTTTAGTATTTATTTATTTTTTTGAAACTGTGTCTCTCCTGTCCGCTGACAATTAAATTGCCTCGCTGTCAGTCAGCTTATTTATTTTCAACTGTACAAAATCTATTGGAGGGGGTTGTCCAAGACACCATCGGGGATGGTATATAATTTTTAATGCTAATGATTTCTAACATAGCAGAATTTATTTAGAAGTTAGTAGCCCTATGGTACTAAGAATATAAAGCCATCAATGAAACAGTGTGATTTTAACTACCAAAACATGCTGTTCAATTGACAATCCTAAATTCATTCATATTTAAATGCTTAAATGAGAATCCTCCTGCAATCTCAAATAATTTATCTCCCTGATTGACTTAGCTGATAGGGCAAACTCCACTAGCTAAAAGTGCAAGGAACATACCAGAGAAGAAATTGAATGATCTAGCATGTTCACCAATGGAATGTAATTGATGGACAGAACTTTTGTTTTATTCATATTAATTTCTAATAGCTAAAGTCTGAAATCAGGTTAAGAGGTCCCACAGTACAAAAATATGTTTGTCCAGGTTGCTCAAAAACAGTAATATTTCATCTGCAAAAAAATACTTACCTTATAGTGCATCTCTCCTATCATTATCATGTCTACCTTCACACTTTCTCTGATAGTTTGTGCCACAGGCTCAGCTGTAGTTGCCAAAAAGAAGGATGGGAGAAGACATCCCTGTTATGTACGCCTCTCTAGACTGACAGGATCCCAAATAAATTAAGGTAAGGCATATTTTTATCAACCAGAGGATAAGTTGTAGTAGGCAGTAATTAATAAAGAGTTGAAGGATAAACCAAACGGAACAGGAAGCAATAAGAATGGACCCAAAATAATATTCACCGTTTATTGTAAGCGCTTTTGGCTTAGTCCTTACTAAGCCTTCTTCAGACAAACAGTGGATACAGCAATATTAGCACCTTATATACATTCATTAATTAATTGATAGATCCTAATTAAAAGGGAAATGGTCACTAGCTAGAAATTTTCTTTAAAGTACAATCAAGATATAACTTTTAAAACAAATCTAGAAACCTCACTACTCTAACAAGATATAAATACATAAATTCATATACATTTATGTACTAATTCATAGATTTATATCTTTAAAATCATAAGTGCATTAAATTATTCATCCTTATAAAGTAAGGACAGCTGTCAATAAAATGCATATATTCCTATGCTATATAAACACTATACTTGATATATTAAAATCAACATATAAATCCATAAATACAACACTAACCAGGCTCAAACATATAAGTTGTTTAGATGTTCATCAGTAGTTGAATGTTCATAGCTATTTAGTCTCTATGAACTTTATAATGTATGTATTAATATATAAACATAACTATACAAGACTATATAGATATACATATATGTTCATATATGTTCCAATATTATTACAAATATATGTAAAAAGGTTTAAAAACGCTTGTAGGACAAGATTAACTCATCTATCTATTTAATGACAGTAATTTTAGCATGCATTTAATTGACAAAGTTTCGTTTAAGCCAGGATATGACTGTGCATTTGTCGAAATTTGCCATTTTAGTTCATCTAATTCTAAATTCAACTGCCAAGGACCCCCTCTAATGTTCAAAATTCTTTGTTGAAGAATGATGAATTTAAATGAGTGAGATGGATGCTGAGAGACATGCTTTGCTAGAGCGTTGTTGAGATCACCTTTGTTGACAGCATATATGTGTTCATACACTCTCTGCCTAAATTTTCTCTCTGTTTTTCCTATATAAAATCTATTACATTGTTGACATAAAGCTGCATATACAACCATCTTGCTGTCACAATTATATTTAGCATTGAGAAAATACTTCTTTTCATTAATAAAACAAGTCTGGCCAGTGAGTATAAATTTACATTGTTGGCAACTACCACATTTGAACATTCCTCTTATGTTTGAATGTGAAATACAAATATTATGTTTTTTCTCAAAAATATTTTTCAAATTTGGGCCCCTCTTATATGTAATCTTTGGTTTATGCCCTAAGGCATCCAATAAATGTTCGTTGTTTCTAATAATCACCCAATTCCTATACAATATATCTTTTAGATATTTGTGATCTAGTGAATAAGTGAGCAAAAAACTTACATGGTATGATGCGTTATTAATGTTAGCGTCATTTACACTGTCATTGAACATATTAGTCAGAGATGCTGCAGAATCTAAATGGGGTCCTAGATTTACTTGTAACAATGGTAAAAAATGTCCTAACAATCGTTTCTGTTCGACTTCAGATCTAATAGCTCTAATGAAGTATTCAGGATAACCCCTATTAATAAACATACTCTGCAACAAGTCACATTCACATTCAAAATCAAAATTGTCTGATGTCATGCGAGCTGCCCTAACCATTTGTCCTTTAATGACTGCACGTTTTTGATGAATTGGATGGCAACTAGAGAAATGCAAAAAACTGTTCGAATATGTAGGTTTCCTGAAAATTCTACTCTTATAGGAATGTTCTACTTTATCTTTAAACAATGAGACATCCAAGAAATTGATGGAATCAGATCCTGTCTCATAAGTAAATTCTAAGAAAGAAGTAGAATTTGAAATTGATTCTATAAATCCATGAATGTCGTTAGGGTCCCCTTTCCATAAACAGAACATATCATCCTGGTACCTAGTGTACCAGGAGACATTGTTCGTGAACAATGGATTTGTGAATAAATGAGTGTGCTCCCAATGGGCCATTACAACATTAGCGAATGCGCCTCCACATGGGGAACCCATGGCGACTCCAGATTTTTGTAAAAAGAATTTATTATTAAATGTCATGAAATTATTAGTTAATATAAGGTCCAATAAGGACGTTATTAAATATATATCATTGGAGTCAACTTTATTATTTACCAAAAATTCGGAGACCCATTCTATCCCCAAATCATGGGGGATAACTGTGTATAGATCTTTGACATCAATAGTTATGAATGTGCTATTTTCGTGGTATGTAAGTTTGTTAATCCCTTCCAAAAATGACCACGAATCTTTACAAATCTGAGGCTGTTTGGATAAAATTGGCTTCAGTAGATTATCTATAAATTTTGCACATCCATAAGTGATTGAACCACGAGTTGAAGGATTTTATTTGGGAGATGACTTGCGCAAGAGTCAAGTGGGATAAATTGATCCTCTCAACAGAATAAGGAGGTTTAGGATTACCTGATTGGAAGAGATACTTTAGAGCTGCACAGTTAAGGCTGTTATACATAATACAAGTAGAAAACTACAGTTCAAGGTGGAAAGGAATGATGATGACATAGCAGGGTGTAATTCAAGAAATAAGGAAAGAATGGAATTTTGGATGCAGATCCTTAGGAGAGTAACAACAGTCATGCAGAATATTATATTCATAAAGTAGCAGAAAGTATACTAAGAACTAAGCCAACACGGGAATGCAGAAAGGGGATTCTGCTGATAAGGATGACTGCAATGAGGAGTACACAGACTAGACAAGAGGGCGCTAGAATTTACTGGAGGAAACCAGCAAAGAACCAAGGTATTAGGAACAAATAATTAGAGAAGGAAAAGTAATAGAATGTGAAGAGGCCAAGAAGACATTATGATTGCAGGCTAATGATTGTTTTCCCTATCAGGGATTGATCTCAGAGTACAGACAAAGAGAAAGGGATAGGGAATCCTTA
Source organism: Protopterus annectens (assembly GCF_019279795.1). NCBI lineage: Eukaryota > Metazoa > Chordata > Ceratodontiformes > Protopteridae > Protopterus > Protopterus annectens. Next base: position 89,580,426 of record NC_056732.1, on the reverse strand, counting down.
ATGACAGACCAGCACTGGTTGAGACTTTAACTGAATCTAGAACAAGAGCTGGTTTTTAAAAGGAATAATTAGTACGACATAAAATATTACACAATAACTATGGGAATCAATTAGAACAGGTTAGAAAAGACTGAGAATAGAGAGAGATAGAGAGATTAGATATGCAGTTCACAAAGAAACAGTGAGAGGACATATGTATGCCTCCCAAATATGCAACACAGTTTAGATGATTTTGGATCTTTGCTTGGAAGTGGTTGCATGGATACTTTTATACCTCAAGCAGACTCTGAAGAATTTTTCCTCAGGTAGATGGGAAATGTTGGAGGTGTGATGTGGAAGAAAGAGGTAATGGGAAACATATTTTCTGGTAGTGCAATGAGTTGGCAGATTTAAAAAATTCCCTGCAGAGTTCTCTGACAGGAATGCTGGGCAAGCAAATGAGAATAACTATAAGGAAATTATTATTTTGTTTTATTTGGGATACAGGATCTGAATTGTCTAGACATAGTAAGTGGTTTGATTACTTTTATATGAATGCAAATGTGCCTGTGTCACAAGTGATAATACAATAAAGATATTTTAAAAAAGCTTCTCTGCATCTAGTCATAGAAAGAAATGATCAGCCTCCCCCATCACTGCCATTTCTGTTAGCAATATGACTCTTCTAATCCCATCCATTGCTCACCTCTCTTTAATAAAACCATATTACCACTTTAACTAGTTTATTAATGAGTTTCCATATGTGAACCATCCAAATGTTCTTACATATCGTATAGTCAATATTTAGTAATATTATTTGCTTGTAAGAGTCCATACTGTCCTTGAGCGTGTCATTTTCAAAATCATAGATGCAGCTGGAAATTTCATGACTGTATATACACATATTTTTAAGCAACTTCCTCAGTCAGTTGGCAAACTGAGATAGAAGGAATCAAATACTGTATCCAAGGCTACAGGAAGCAGATGATTAGTGGCTTGGAACCTTTCATTTCTTCCACCTCAGTTTGACTACTGTGTGACTGAGAAAGTCAATTAACCAGAAGGTGCTGCTGCTGGGTCACCTCTGAAAAAGGACACTTATGTCAGGTGAGCTTACTTGGCTATGTGAAAAATAAAATAAAATAAAATAAGTAAATATGTGAGCATGTGTGTGCATATGTGTGCATTTATTATTTTTAAAAAATATTAATAGGTTACTTCTTCAGATTGCTAGAGGAAGCTTATTTCATTTATTTGAAGGAGTTGTGTAATATATCTGTTACATTTTTTCTATTATTCATATTTATTTTTAATATTAAATATTCTTGTCTGGTGTTAGATGCTTCAATGCCATATTCTAGGTATAGTAATCCAAACAGAACCAGATCAGTCATTGCCTTGTAGTCTAGGCAGAAATAGCATGTAAGAAAAAAGAATATAATGACAATTCTAAAAACCTTTCTAATTAGAATAGATTTTCTAGCCATTGTCTGGCAGTTAGCCCATTGTATTAAAGAACTGTTTCCTGTGGTCCAGTGGCCCAGGGTTTGATTCCCTCAGCCTCCAGTGCCTGACTGGGTGTAATTGAAGCAACCTATGCAGCCACCACAGAACAGCCACCACCCTGAAAGCTTTTGCCTTGCTCAAGCAATTTATAAGCAGTCTGTTACCCACTGACCTGCTGCTTGAAATCCAACTGCTGTAAAACCTACGTGGCCACCATAGAACAGCCACCACCCTAAAAACTTTTGCCTCGCTCAAGCAATTTATAAACAGCCTGTTACCCACTAACCTGTTGCTTGAAATCCAACTGCTGTAAAACCTACGTGGCCCTGCTGTAAAACCTACGTGGCCATCACAGAACAGCCACCACCCTGAAAACTTTTGCCTTGCTCAAGCAACTTATAAATAGCTTGTTACCCACTGGATGTACTAAGCCTGTCCTGTCTGATGTATTAAATACTGTTGTAGCATATAGTCAATCCCGGCTACCACCTTCTGCCACCATATCCAGCTCCTCCCTTCCTCACCTTTCTTTATCTAATCACTGTGCTCCTCACCTTTCTTTCTCTAATCATTGTGCTAGAAGTCTGGTTTACTCACCCAAACCACTCTTCCTGGCTTACTGTTCACCCCTAGTACTTATCTTGTTAATCCCCCCCACACACATTTTTCTTTCTTACTGGCTTTTCTGCTTGAATTTTTCCCCTACATTACTTGCCTGCTTGTAATAACCAACCCTCTACATCCTCCCTACAAACTTGTATGCTGTTTTCAGTTTCACAAAAGTCTCTGCTAGAGACATCTTATCCTAAGACTATAAAATAAGCCTGTTTTCTAGCAATCTGTGCTATAACAAGCTTTCTTTCCCTTATAAACCGGACCTACCTGATTTTCTGAGAGAATCTCCCACTGATTGTTTTTTGCTCTCAAAACTTGCAACCTAGGGTGCAAGAATAGCCTTATCTTTCACCTCTCTGTCCCTGTTAATGTATTTCTTTCTGTCCCCTTCCATGATACCTTGTGGCATTTAATTGCTCCTACCTGGTGTTTTGGCACCATTACCCTTCCACTCTGATTTCCCCTGGTATCTGGTGGTATAAGGACATGTGGTTTCTTACGTCTTATCAGCCAGCAGTTGTTACATGTAACCAAGATCAGTACAATCACAAGAATACAGTCTCTAGTTATCTATATGCTGTTATATTTCAGCCTAAACTTGTAGAGTGTTGTATTTTTGTTTTTCCTTACTGAGATTCTATTTCTCCATGTAATGTGCAATGTTGCTAAAGAATGCTTAACTCATTGCCTGATTATGCATATGTACCCATCTGCATTTTCCAGTATTTCAGCTTAGAAACTTTTCCTGTGTATCTAGTTAATACTGCCTAGAACAATTGGCTGCAGTCATATATTAAACATAGAAACAAAACCAACTGCTGTAAGTAACCCACACAAAACGTCTCCAACAAACCAAATAACAAAAAATATTAAATAAAATGATCCAACAAACCTGAAGAAACTTAACTGTGAAAGCGCTTGTGTTTTTGCACTGAGTAAAGGCCTTATTCTGGAGTTTACAGCCTTTTGCGTCTCATATTATTTAATATTTGCAGTAATATATTCTTGAGCGGTTGTTTGTAATACATGAGGACCAATGTGCATTTAAGCTTAAACTACTGCGCATAACAGAATGCATCCAATATAGTTCTTGCAGATGAAATCATCCATTCCCTGTTGTAAACATGACTATCCCAAGATTTCTACTCCTATAATTACCAGTTTGTAGTGTAGTTGCCCTGGATGTAAGTGGTTTGCATACAGCACGTGATTACCTATTGTCTGTGAGTGAATTACTCACCGAGGCTAATGACTTCTTAGCCCGTTTTTAAAACACATATAATGCGTATCTGTATTCCTTGGGTTTTAGCTTCAGATTAGCTAATTAGATTTAGGTTCATAGGTTCATACTAGGCTATCTGCCCTAGGGCATTTATAAGCCTAGCCAGAGTGTGCTTGGCTTTCGCCACCCATTTTAAATTAATTTTGCTATGCCCTTTTTCGAGGTTAGTATACTGTGCCTCTGTCTAACAGTGACACAGAAGTGATACCCGGGGTAAACCTACAATCTCCCATCCACTCATCAAGATTCCTCTTGAAGAGAGTCAATGAGGAACTCTGCCTAACCTGGACTGGGATTTTATTCCAGAGTGAAGGGAGCCTCTGGGTTATGAATCTGTCCCTCCAGCATGTCCTATTTATTTCAGTGCTGAGGTTCAAGTCTCTCGAGCTCGTAGCTCGATGGGATTTGGATTTTCTGAGGTGCAGCATGTCCATTAATTCCGGGTTGGACATGGCTTTATACATCAGGCACAGATCGCCTCTGAGCAGGCGGTATGCCACTGAGTAGAGCTGGAGTTTCTTTAACTGGGCAGCATATGGCATCTGTTTGAGCCCTATGATCCTCTTGGCGAGGTACTTTTGGGGTCTTTCCAGTTGCTGCAGGTGTCTGGTAAGGTACATCCCAAAAGGGGCATTGTACTCAATTATGGGCCTGATGAGGGATGAGTAAAGAGGCACGATGACCTCCCCTGATCTAGATGTGAATCCCTTCATGATTAGGTGGGCTATATAAAATGTTTTTCTAACCACTTTGGTCACGTGGTTGTCAAATGAGAGATTGCTATCAACTTGGGCCCTCAGATCCCTAATTACTTCTTCTGTACTTAATGGATTACCACCTATGTGGTAATTTGTGGGCACTTTGTTTTTGCCAAAGGGGATGACTATACACTTTTTGGCGTTTAGCTTGAGGCCATGGCTCTGGCACCAGTTGTCTGTTTCTATGAGGCCCTTTTGGAGGATGCTTGTGTCAGCTGGAGAGTCGATTATGGTGCCCAGTTTGCAGTCATCTGCGAACTTAGTCAGCCACAGTCCTTCCGTGTTGGCCTGTACCTCCGAGAAATATATACCGAACAAGAGAGGTCCCAGGACTGAGCCTTGAGGGATGCCACTTGTAACTGGTTTGGAGTCTGACATGGCTCCAGCAATTCTAACCATGTGGGTTCTGTCCTTGAGCCAGTTTGCAACCCATCTAGTGACATAGGGGTTTATATTTAAGCTGGTGAGCTTATCTATAATGCCCGAGTGGGGTATTGTATCGAAGGCTTTTGCGAGGTCCAGGTAGGCTGTGTGGACCACCTTCCCCTCGTCAATGGCCTTGGTGACTGTTTCAAAGAAATCAACCAGGTTTAAGAGGCAGGATCTGCCCTTAACAAAGCCAAACTGGGTAGGATCCAGTGTTTGTAGGTCCCCAATATCTTTATTTATGAGGTCCATGATGATCCTTTCCATAGCTTTGCAGACCAAGCTAGTCAGGCTTATGTGGCAATAGTTTCCAGGATCCGTTGAGGCACCACCTTTGTGGAGAGGGACCACTGTTGCTGTACGCCACTCTTTGGGTACATATCCTGTAGTAAGGCTGAGATTGAACAGTAGTTTTATGTTTGGGTTTAGCTCTTCTTGGAGTTCATGTAGGACGCAGCCCGGGACACCGTCTGGTCCCATTGATGCTGTGCTTTTTGCTTTGGAGAGGGCAGCTCTTACCTGAGCATCTGAGATGTCAGGGGGGCAGCACTCTGCTGGGATAAATATTTGCCCTTTTGGTGGGGAGGGGGGGGGAGAAGTTGGCGCTGAACCTGTCAGCTAGGATGCTGGCAATGTCTGTGGGTTCGGTGTATTTTTTGTCATTTTGGACTAATTCTGAGCATATCTGGGAATTCCCACCCAGGTTTCTAACATAACTAAAGAAAGCCTTGTGATTATCCTTAGTGTCTTGTGCAATTTTTCTCTCGAAGCTGGCCTTAGACGATTTTATGAGTGCCCGTAGTTTTTTGCTAATACTGATCAGAGATGCCTTCCCGTTTTGGGATTTTGCTCTATCATGTAGTAGCTTCCTCCTTCTATTGTATAGTTTGTTTATGGCTGGGGTCCACCAGACAGGACATCTGCCTTTGGAGGACTGGGTCTTGGTTTTATTTGGGATTGAATGATCCATGCATTCCTGAAGGTGTTCATAGAATGCATTTATAAAGGATTCTGCGGTCTGGGCCATATTTTTCACAGGCCCGGGGACTTTGAAGGATTCCACCTCGGTTTTGAGGAGTGTGAAATTTACTTTAGAGAAGTTTTTCACTGTGGTTTTCAGGGCAGGGGGTGGAGTCGGGATGTGAATATCCAGTGAGATTAGTTTATGACTTGTAGTCATTTTTTTCCTTTCATGTAACTAACTCGGTGTTACCTGTTTATGGAACACTAGATGTCCACCAAAGTATATGCTGTAAGTGGTAATTACTGTTGTAAACCAAAGCTGCTGTTTCCTGTTTATGTGTGATGTCATTTTTGCATATCCACTGTGTGTGTACTCCTGGCAATGTTTGTACGATCACTACAGTCTATTAGCTGCTCCAATAAGGTGAATTTGTGCATGTAATACTTGTGTCATGAATATATAACTGCTGTTTTATGAAGTTATTGCTTTGTCTCTCCCTCCCCCATCTCTCCTTTTTCTCCCAGTAAAATCTTATCTTATCCCGCTCTCTTTCTATACTCTATACTTAACACAATTTCTTTCTTCTCTCCACCATCGCTTTTCCTCCCTCTTTTCAATCCATTTCTCTGGCTATCTAAGTAGTCTATCTTAGTCTTCTCACATCTCACTCTCCTCCTTCTTTCAGGACCTGCTGCTTGAAATCCAGCAACTGTAAAACCTACGTGGCCACCACAGAACAGCCACCACCCTGAAAACTTTTGCCTTGCTCAAGCAACTTATAAAAAGTTTGTAACCCACTGTATGTGCTAAGTCTGTCCTGTCTGATGTATAAAATACTGTTATAGCTCGACATATTGTAAATCCTGGCTACCACCTTCTGCCACCAGATCCAGCTCCCCTCTCCTCACCTTTCTTTCTTTAATCACCATGCTCCTCACCTTTTTTCTTTAATCACTGTGCTAGAAGTCTTCTATACTCACCCAAACCACTCTTCTAGGCTTACTGTTCACCCATAGTATTTATCTTGCTAACCCCCCCCCCCCCCGCTCATTTTTCCTTATTACTGGCCTTTCTGGTAGAATTTGTTTCCCTACATTACTTGCCTGCTTGTAATAACCAACCCTCTACATCCCCCCTACAAACTTGTATGCTGTTTCTATTTTCAAAAAAGTCTGTACTAGAGACACCTTGGCCTTAAGGCTATAAAATGAGCCTGCTTTCTAACAATCTGTACTATAACAAGCTTTCTTTCCCCTATGAACTGGACTTACCTGATTTTCTAACAGAATCTCCCACTGATTGCTTTTTGCTCTCAAAACTTGTGATCTAGGGTGCAGCCTAATAGACTCTTAATGCTTAGGCTCACTCTGCTCCCCTACCATACACCTATTCCCACCCACTTCCTACAGCATTTCCTTTATAGCTCACTTTTTCCCCTCCCCTTTACTCCACCCTTTTTCTTCTCTCTTAGACCAATCATAACCATCCACACCTCCACACATATATATGTAATCAACCCCCAAAGCTCTACCAATATACTACTGTACCTCTTTCTCTCCACTAGCAGTTGTACCTGCTCTTATTCTTACTGTATCTGCATACAGAAAACTGTCCAATGAGACTACACTTACCACTCTTCCTACAGTACTGATCTCTACCGCATAAACATGACCAATAAAATTCATACTTTCTTCTACTTGCCCCCTTACTACTTTTCAATTATCTAACTTTCTCTGAAAACCAGCTAATACCTAAATACCTATTTCCTAACCATACTCCTCCAAATATCACCCTTCACTCTTTCGTAAACTACTCTATCACCTCACCCACAATCACTGTTCTTCCAGAACTCAAACGTCATCCAAGCTCATCAAACTTTACTAAAACTAAAATCAAGTAGATATGCTACTACCCTCCACTCTGTAACACCCATATCCTCTAAAGAACTCTATTACTGTCAGGAGATATCCATCCAAATCCCAGCCCAACTTCTTCCTCTTCAACCAACAACTCTACTCCCCTACACTCAGGACATTTTACCCTCTAAAAAAACATATATCATTTTATTCTATGAATATCAGAAGTGTACAAAATAAGATCAGTGAATTCAATGCCTGGATGTCAAATCACTCCCCTGATATTATCACCCTCACAGAAACTTGGCTAAAGCCTCATATTCCTGACCGAGACATTCTCCCTCCTGGATATAATATACCATGACTTGACCGCCAAAAGAGAAAAGGGGAAGGAGTAGCTATTGCCCACTCCAACCACCTTACTTTCACACCTCTAGACAAACTAAACCTATCTTATCTGCCTGCTGAAATACTGACTGCTAACCTTAAACTTAACAGTCATATAACAATCACTGTAGTTACAATCTATATTCCTCCAGGGGACAACATCCCCTTACTGGAAAATATTCTGGGTTACCTCACACAAAACATACATAATGAAATCATTCTCCTTGGTGATGTAAACATTAACTGTATCCCTCTGCTCTCCAAACTCTAGTTTATCTATAAGCCTGCATGGCTTTACACAACTTAATCTCTACACCCACCCATGCAAATAAACCCCACAACTCTAGCTCTCTCACTGATTGGATATTAGTCTCCGATCCACTTAAATACCATAACCGTACAACCTTACCTGACTCCCTAAGTGATCACTCTCCAGTAAAAGTTCTTCGATTCTCTTCTCATTCCCCTAGGCCACACAAATACATTACATGTTGCAGCTTATCAAACTTCCACTCAGACATTTTTAATACCCTCCTCTGTAAAATTAAGTGGTCTTTTCTGAACCAAATCCCACTAGATGAGGTGCTACACTCATTTAACTCAACTTTCCTAAATATTCTAAATTCACTTGCACCTATCTGCACAGTATGAATAAAATCTAATATATCCCCTAGGTTAACAAACACTACCCGAAACTTGATGAAATCCAGGGATAGGATGTGGAAAACATGGATAAAATAACAATATAACCATCCACCTGCAAAAATATAAGGAAGTTAGAAATCAGACAAAATAAATAAATAAATAAATAAATAAATAAAGACAAAAAAAGATTTCTATAGCAAACCGCCAACAGCACAAAAATCAAATCCTTCCAAATTTTTGCATGCAATTAATCAAATTCTCCATCCTGGCAACCCCCTCATTTCCTAACCCTTGCCCAGCTAATACTCCACAAGAAACTGCAGCTATTTTCAATTCTGTTACCTACTGATTCCTCAACTACCAACACTGTAATCTCTCCTCACCCTTCTCCTACTCTAAACTTCACTACAACTGTTTGCCTAAAACCTCTACCTACCAACTACATTAAATCTCTGCTGTGTAAATTAAAGCTCTGCTCTACATTTGATGCCAATATTCCTCCCTATTTTCTTCAAGTAGCAGCAAACACTCTGGCTATTCCTGTATCTATCCTAATAAATTGTTCCATCTCTGAATCTAAAGTTCCCTCCATCTGGAAATAATTTTATACTCTACCTATACATAAAGGAAGTAACTCCACAGAAATTGCTACCTTTAGACCTATTTCTAGCCTCTCACCCATCTCAAAAATGTTAGAAATATGCATCCATAAGCAAGTCGTGCAATACTTATTGCAAGAAAATACTTATTGCAAGAAAATCTACTTACCCCACACAACATGGCTTTCATCCAAAACACAGTACCACTACTGCCCTTCTATCCTTCATTGACACTATTTCTGTTGCTAGAGATAACAAAGTTGTCTCATGCTTATTCCTTGATCTTTCAAAGGCTTTTGACACAGTCTCCCACATTCTCCTTCTTAACAAATTAACTAACCTCAATTTCTCGACCTCTACTGTTGCCTGGTTTTCTAGCTATCTCTCTAATCGACAACAATCAGTAAAGTGGTTTTCTGCTCTCTCCCCTTCTCTGTCTGTTAATACTGGTATACCCCAAGGTTCTATTCTACGTCCATTACTGCAATATTTTCACTAACCTACTCAAAACATCTTGTCCTCAGTCATCACTGGTCCAATATGCTGATGACTCTACGCTTATCTCTGTTGCAGACACTCCCACAGAACTCTTGTCACTTAGTCTTCCTTTAACTCCGTTGAAACTTGGCTCTCTAAAAACCAGCTTATACTAAAGTTAAAAAAAACTAAACTATTACTCTTTCTATCCAAAAAGTTGAACAACCTTAAATCCACATTCTCCATACTTTCTTTAAACAGTAGACCTATCACAGTTGAACCTTCCCACTAAACTTCTAGGTGTCATAATTGATGACCAACTAAACTTTGATCTACATGTAAACAATTGCATTAGGAAAACCCACCAAAAACTCTGCCTTCTATACATAAACAAGATGTTTTGCGGCCATACTTACCTATTACCAAGCTTATTATATAGCTCCCAAATTCTCACAAACATTAACTCATCACTACTAACTAAATTAGAATCAACCTATAACAAAGTGGCCAGATTTGCAGCAAAGCTCAATTATAAATCACACCACTGGCTCTCATTAAAAAACTTGAACTGGCTTGAATTTTCCCATCAGCTTCTCCTCTCCCATCTTCTAATTATCCATTCCATATTATATCAGCCATCATACTGCCCCAACCCATCTACTCTAATCTCCTTCTACACTCCTCCTAGGACTCTCAGAAGCTGTAGCCAAGACCTACTACAAATACATAAACCTAAGAACAAAATAGGCTGCAAACTTTATAGCTATAAACCAACCATATCTTGGAATAACCTCCCACTGGAAATTAGGGCCCTCACTAAAGCTAAGGAATTTAAATCTGCCACAAAAGAATACCTGAAATGACAATGGACTTGCCACTTTACTCATCTTCCATAATCTGCCAACCCGTCCTAGTACAGCCCACTTGCCGGTCACTATCCAGTGTTAATTTCCGTATAACCGATACATGTATCTCTCATCCTTCTCTCAATTTACCCATATACTAACTCTCAACACACTTCTATTACCCTTTCCTTCTGTACCTTCTTGAGCTATAATAAGTTTAAACTGAGCATCTTCTAATAAATACCTAGGCCATACACAATCTAAACACTGTAATTATTGCCTGTATTGGCTTTGTGTTTTCTTTTTATCAAGAATTGAAATCTTAGATGTTTGTTCATATTATATTATGAATGTTTCTTTTTGCTAAAAACATATTTTGCTGTACATATCTTAAATGTTCTCTTTGTATATATCATAAATATATATAGATAGATAGAGATATACAGTCAAAAAGAGCAAACACCCGTATGAATGAACACTTTTTAGCAATATAAAATAAAAAAGAAAATAGGAAAACAAGCACTCATATGAGCAAACGTTCTTGTTAATGCCAGTTTTGCCAGCTGCATTTTGTATGAGATTCCTTTATAGTGGGTAAGGGAATTTGCCCTTATCTCACTGTTGTGTGATCTCAGAATTGGTATATATAATTAGCAGGGGATGTGGGGAGAGCAGCGGCGTTTGCCCCCTGCAAAAATATTAGTTTTAGTCTGTGCAGTTTTCGATAATTTTAGATTCACTCTAAAACGATTCATCTTTTTGCATTCACTCTTTTGAATGTTTGATATTTAATGAGACGATCATATGCATGGGTCTATATTAGAACATCGAAGTTTCAAAACTTTGAATGTTCTAATATTGACCCCTATTTAGCGAACCCTGAAAATAGCGAAGCTACAGAAAACTGAATTTTTTCCCTAGGGAAAGAATTTGGTTGTCTGTTTCTGTCATTTTTCTATTTTCAGCGCTGTGGTGGAAAGTTACGGGTCGGGTTCAGGTAAGTGTGTGACTGGGCATGGGTTAGGTAAGTTAGGGTTAGGGCGCGGGTTAGGTATGTGTATGATTGTGTCGATGTGAGGGTTAGGGCGGGCTAGGGTGGGTTAGATGAGTTAGGGTTAGGGCACGGGTCAGGTAAGTGTGGGATTGTGTGGACGTGAGAGTTAGGGTGGGGCAGGTGAGTTAGGGTTAGGGCGCAGGTGAGGTGAGTGTGCGATAGTGATGGACCTTAGGGTTAGGGTTTGGGTTAAGGTAAGTGGATAGTTAGTGGTGTATGTGCAGTTTAGTGTAAGGTTAGATGTAAGATTTTAGGTGTATGTGTGTGGATTGCTGTTTGTTTGGTGTGCTTGTGTTGTGTGTATGTGTTTTGGAACAGCAAATTTTTTCCCTAGGAAAAAATTTGCTGTTCTGCATGTTCGATGTTGTAAGCGTTCGCTTAATAGGGGTCGATATTAGACCATTCTAAGTTTTGAAACTTCAGTGTTTTAATATAGACCCATATGCACGTATTCATATGGTTCTCCTGCATTTTGTTGAATGTCTGGTTGACAAATGCAATGGGTGTTGTTTAACACCAATGGTATCAGTAAATGAGTGATGTAAATTTTAATGTTGTTTTCTTGAGACAGGTGATTGGGGCTAGAGGGCGTGAGAGTGCTTGTGCGTGTGTTTGTGACTTATGATTAGGGTTGGCGATGGGTGAGGGATAGGTGTGTGTGCATGTGCATGTGTGTCTTTTACCGTTAAGGTCAGGGTTAGGTAAGGGGTAATGCTAGTTTGTGTTTATGAGTGTTAGTGTATGTAGTGTCAGTGTTGCTCAAAGGTTAATATTAAGGTAATGTATAGGGTTAGAGTTAGGGAAGGGGCAGCATTAGAGTTAGGGTTCACACCCATTCCTAAGCTTGTACAACTTGATTTACCATACTGTAAGGAAGTTAAGGACTGATTGACATTTAAGCAGCCCTGCTCACAGTTTTGGCTGCTTAAATGATTGAATATAGTACTTGCAGGGACCAATTGGCACCTCTTTTCACAGTGCTGATCTTGCCTCTTTGCAACTAATATCTGAGACAGCCTTCCCCTTTGTATCCCCTTGATACAACTCCAGATTTGTGATCTATGTTACATATTTTGAAGTCATTAGCATATCTGATTATCCTAAACCATTTTTCTTCTTTTATATCTGAGGAGAATATTTCCAAAAGCAGGGGCCACAGTACAAAGGCACATGGGGTATCACTGGTATCTCTCATTGACATAGACATGTAATGCCAACCCTGATTTTTTATCTCCTCTTGCCCACTGAATTACATATGGATGGTGCAGTGGTGCAGTGGTTGTGTTGTTGCCTCACAGCAAGAGGTTCTCTGGTTCATTTCTCAACTGGGGTGTTTTCTGTGCAGAGTCTGCATGTCCTTCCTGCATTTGTATGGGTTTCCTGCGGGTGCTTCGGTTTCCTCCCATGTTATAAAGATATGCATCTGGAGTGTTTCTCCAAAACTTCTGCTGAAAATTGGCTTCATTCCAAGTTGAACATTCTCAGTAGACACATGTTAAATAAATAAAATATGGATTGAGATTTGTGTTTATCTGAAATAGTTTTAGATGCCTAAGAAAAACAGCATACACAGTCAATCCTTCATAATGCACTATTGTTTTCCCATTAATGAATGCCACAAGATTTAAAATACAATATAATCTTTTATCAAATGAATGCCATTTCATATCACATATAGAAATTGCTACTTTGTTCATTCGATAAGCTTTGATTAATTTCTCCTGTCTTTTGGGTTTAAGTGCACTTAGCTTCGCCAACAATATGCACAGAATTTACTCTTTCTGTAGTTCATATGGAGTTACATGTATTTATAGCATATCTAAATATGTCTGTAAATTATTTTTTATGAGACCCATTTCTCCTACTACTAATTCTGGATAGGCTCTGTTTAATTTTGCCAAGTTTTTTGGGTTTCTAATACCATGACTGGAATGATCCCCATTCCAAAGTCAAAGTATGATTAAAATGATTGAAATTAGTATTGTTTCAATCTTTGATGTTAGCCAAATGTGCTCTTCACAGCACCCGCAATATGCCCAGTAATGACTCCTTCTGCAATTCGTATGGGGTTACATGGATTGGTAACATATCTAAATACAATTGCAAATTCTTTTTTATAAGACCCGTTGCTCCTACTACTATTGGAACTGTTTAGATACCTTTCTTCCACATTGCTCTCGTTTCTGCCTGCAGATCCTGATATTTTATGACTTTCTGTACTTGCAAATATATTTATGCCTTTTCCACATTTCTTGCCTTCTCATCTGATCTTTTTCCTTATATTCTTTCTTTTGTTTTTTTTTTTGGCTTGATTTCCATTCCTGCTTGATACTGATATGCTTATATTAAACTAAACCGAGACTTCATCTTAGACTTGTTCTCTTCATGTTTTAAAACTTTCACTATATTTGGATCCATGCATTCCTATAATTGCAGATCTATTCATGTAATCAGTTTTGAGGAGGCTCATACCTCCTTCAGAACGAGGAATATATAATCTTACTATACTGTTTTCTGATATATCATTTGATAAGTGTGACGCATTTTTCTTGTTTTCTTGTCCAACTGATCCAGTACAAATTGGGGCCAGTCAATCACCCCAAAACTGTAAATCCAAACAAGAAGAGTAAATTGTTTTATAGCTTAGACTTTGTTCCTAGATGTTAGGGCTGTTTTCAGTATTAATCGTAATCTTCTAGAATATTCCTTACTGAGTTTTGTTTGTATTTCTTCATGTTTTAGTGTTGATCCTTCCCCAGTTCCCAAATAATTACACACTCCTTTCTGATCAAGTTTCTTTATATCACATTCCTATCAGCCTTCCTGCTTTAAATGTTGCTTTTGCACATTTACAAAAAAAAAAATTACATTCTTATATTATCTGAGAAAGTTTTGACCAGCTCCAATTGTGATTTCAGCTCCTCATCTAATGAACTATACAGTTTTAAATCATCCACAAAAAGAAGATAAGTCTTTACACTTTGTTGTTTTCTGGGAGTCAACACAATGTAACCATAACCTAATCTGTTAAGTAGACAGCTTAATGAGTTAAGGGAAAGACAAAATAGCAGCAGTGATAGTCACCCTGGAATATCCCCCTTTCAATTTTTATCCACGGAATAATAAATTGCCCTTTATCATGGCTTAATTGCAAAGTGGTTTGCCACTGTTTCATGGTCACTGTAATGTAATTGATTGATGTAGCATGTATGTTATACATCTGTAAGCACTCATTTATCCATAAATGCAGAATGCTGTCAAGTTTTTTGTAATCTGTCCATGCCATACATAGGTTCTTCCCCTTTTTACAATTCTCCATTCTGACTTTATTTAACAACAAATGATCCTTTGTTCCATATGACTTTCTTTTGTTACCCTTTTGTTCTATTGCCATGATTGAGTTTTCTTCTAAATGACTATAAACTCTGTTGGCGTCAATTCTAATTTATAGTTTATAAATCATCGGAAGGCAAGTTATTGGTCTATATCTATAGTTTTTAAGATAGCTTGCATGTTCACTGTTAAGGAGGAGTATAATTTTCCCATTGTTAACCAGGTTGGTGTATGTTTGGAGTGTACATACAAGTAGTTCTTTCTCAGGGCTAAATCTTTATATAAAAATATTAATAATTTTAGCCAGAAGTTAGGTAGCGTATCTGGGCCTGAGGTTTTCCAAATAGGAGCTTTTCTTAATTTTGTTTCAAATTCTCTGTCCGTTACATGATCCCATTTCACATCCTGTACTTCTGAACTTCTTACTGTTTCTTTTAATTCTATCCATTCAGCATCTTTGTTATGTTCCACAGGGTCCTCATATATACTTCTCCAAAATGTATATATTTCTTCCTTTTTGGTGGTGTTTCTATTTCTTTTACTTAGTTTTCCAATTCTAAACTTTTTTGGGTCACCAATGAATTGTTTATTTGGTAGTTTTCCTTTATATTTTTCCGCATATTGTCTAAGTTTTTCTGCCTGTGCTATCTTTAGTTTATTATTCACAACAGTGTATGATAAATCCTTATAAGCAACCCAAAAAAAACAATATGAAATATGAAAGAAACGACTGAAACAGATCCACTACTGAAATGCAAATTTAATCCTCTGACGTCTCGGCCGTAGCCTTCAAGGAGTAAAAAACGTACAAACACATACACTTTATATAGACCAAACACCAATTAATAAAACAATTATACAATAAATCAATTGTCTGCAAAGCACAGCATTATGTCAAATGAATACTCTCCAATTTAAATCTTCATTAAGGCCCTGTGGATACATACTGTTAAATTTCAAGATATAAATAGCTTCTTTATATAATAAAACCTGTTTAATATTCAAAATATCATGCCAGGAACAATTTATTTTTTCCAAAACTGTACCTTGTAAACCCTCATTTTTACTATTATGAAAATTTCTAAAATGTACAGCTATAGAACTTTCCTCTTTATTATTAGTAATGTCCCTAGCATGTTCCATAAGCCTAACCTTAAATGCCCTTTTGGTCTCCCCTATGTAAAATTTATTACATGGGCATTTAAGGGCATATATCACCCCCTCAGAGTTACAACTAAAAACACTACATGTATTAAAACTAATATTATTAATACAGGGGAAACTATTAACTACAAAACTACAAGCCTTACATTTACCACACTTAAAAGTGCCATTTAATGATAAACTACATTGTACATTAGCTAAAGGCATAACAAATCTACTCTTCACTAAAAAAAATTTTATATTCTTACCTCTTTTATAAGAAAATCTTATTCTGGCATCCAACCATGATGACACATTATTCAAATAACTAAAATAGTTCCAATAATGTTTAACTAACTTAACCAATTCAGCAGTAAAACAACCATAAGTTGTAACAAAATACAAGATGTCCCTTTGTTTATCAGTCTTATCATTATGTGCATCTGGGCACCTAGTATACACATCATTACTAACTTTTTTACACCTATATCCACAAAACCTCTTATAACTATTTTGAATTACTTCCTTAGTATATCCCCTCTGACTAAACATTTGCATCAATAAATTCAATTCCTTATCAAAAATAACCTCATTATTACATAATCTAGAAATTCTTAAAATTTCCCCATACGGCAAAGCTTCCAACGTATGTGGGGGATGGCAACTAGTGCCATAAACATACTGTGTACCCCCATCAAACTTTCTATTGACAGATGTTACTAAACTCTTTCCATCAACAATATTTAAAATGATGTCAAGAAAAGGAATAGATGTACCCTTTTTAAACCCATCAAACTCCAACGAAAATCTGTTTCTATGCAAGTCTAAAATAAAATTATCTACTAAAGCTTCACCATCCTCAACCAGAAAAATCAAATCATCCACAAACCTATAATATTTAATAACATGTTTATGAAAAAAATAATTTCTATACAAAAATTCAGATTCAAAAAGGCCCATAGCTAAATTTGCATACATGGGGGCAAAAGCTGCCCCCATAGCTGTACCTCATTTTTGTCGATACAGACAATCATTAAATTCAAAAAAGTTATGTGTTAAAGAAAAATAAATAAGCTCTAAAATATACTCAGTGGCAGGATGATCTCCTAAGAAAAATCTAATGGCCTCCATACCAAATTGATTGCTAATATTAGTGTAGAGGCTCTTAACATCAACGGTGACCCAATACATCCGCTCATTCCACTTAACATTTTTAATCTTTTCTATAAAATCAAAAACATCAGTAATGTATGATGGTAAAGTCTTTACCTTAGTTAATAAAAAATTAAGTAAAAAAAGACCTAAATTATGCAAAAAATAATTACAACCGGAAACAATAGGTCTCCCCGGTGGTGTTTTTAAATTTTTATGTATTTTGGGGAGACAATAGCAGGTAGCCATTTTACAACCCTCTATATTAAATTTATTCTTTAAATCTGTTTGGGAAAAATAGCCTAACCTTTCACCCTTCTTAAGTAACTCATTATATTCCCTTAAAGCATCATTATACAAATTACGACCTACCTTTTCATAAACATTATTATCATTTAGATGATCAATACACATTTGAAAATATTGAGAATAATGCATAACAACAAGCTTATTGCCTTTATCAGATGGTTTAAAAATAACTTCATTCATTTTACTCAACTTAAGCAGAGCTTTCCATTCCTTAAAACATATATTATATTGTACATTAGCTCTGCATTTAATATATTTTTCAAATGCATATTCAATAGAAAAGTTTAACAAATTTATAAAATGCACAACGTCATTATTTAGAACTGGGGGTGTAAAACAACTCACTTGTTTAACACATTCAGTATCAAATTTATAATAGGTATCGTACACATCATCCGATGTGCATGTATGAAAACTGTCCAATGAAGAATCGAGACTATCTACGGAAGATGCTGAACTCAAATTGTCATGTAAATTATAAAAGAAACTTTTAAGTGAAGCTTTCTACCAAATCTATAAACATCACTTTTCATTTCATGTACATGAGAAATCACAGTGGGGATAAATTTCAATCCCCGATTAAGAACAGCAAGTTCAGTTTCCGTAAAAAAATGTCCCGGCAAGTTAACAACATAATCTTATTCAAGAGGTAAAGAAGAAGTATCACCATTTACCTCTTTTATGTTCCCCCTGTGGAAATTGTTCTCTTTGTAATGGACCATAGGCTTCTCATTGGCGTTTCTTCCCCTGGGGACCTCCACGGGCACTACTCGTTTCTCCACGAAAAGTTTGATGAAATCTATCGGGTTGTTGTGGCATTGATAATGTAGGAAATTCTACATTAGGATTTTCCATCTCTTCATAGGAGGTGTAACCACCCTCAGACGCTGAAAATGATGAATTATGATTACCCTCACTTCTGTAATCATTTTGAAACCGCACCTGATTACGTGGCTTCTTTCGATTGGCTCTCGACAAGAAAGCCTTGTTGTTCTCATAGTCCCGTAAGTCCCTAAATAATTTCACCTTCTTTCTTTCCAATAACGAAGTCTCATAGTCTCTTAATCTAACATTCATATTACTCAAAAAATCATCCATAGTGGAAGCAGAAGTGCACACTATAAGGTTTTCACAAAGTTTCTTTATCTCCAAACCTAATTCTCTTTGTTTGATTCTGTCCCGCTCAATAAGTATGTGCACCCATTCGGATACACAATTACGAGTAGCTGCAACCCAACGTTTGTGAAAAGCAATATCTGTGTCTTTCTGTAGATCAAAAGGGGTAGTTGGATCTTTATAAACTCTTAATCCCCTAGGTGTTATGTCAAGATCAACATATTTTTGTAAACCACAGATATTAAAAAACGTGGCAGTCTCTTTCCACATATTTTTCTCTAGTTCATCAAACAGAGACTTACTTTCGGTACTAATAGACGCTGGTAATTTATGCCCCACATTGTTAAAGGGATTGGGAAAACATTTTTTTCTATGATAAATCCTTGTCTGTTCTAATACTGCTGGTCGCTTTAATCATATCTGACCTTCTAAGTAGTTTTGTTTTTCCCCTCTACTATACTCTTCTAACAGTGACACTTCTTGTCTTAATTGCTTTATAATTTTCTTGATTCGATACTTCCATGAGAACATTTGATTTCTTCCCTTCCTTTCCCTTATTGCCTTGTTTGTTTTTTTTTTTTGTGAGACATTATCTGTTATTAATTTAACTGCACAGTAAAATATCCTATTTACTTCTGTTATATCACATGAATTTCTGTTAATATACTTGATTACTGTCTTCATTGGTTTTATCAAATGACTAACATTTTGGGTCTTACTGACTTTCTGTAATCTATTTCTTTCATCGATCTTAATACGTCTACCCACCTCTATTAAGTCAAGTAATGCTTCCCTTAGATCAGTTTCTTCTAAACTGAGAAGACATTCTTAGCTTTCCATTTCCTGTGGGCATTCTACAGAAAGTTCTAGAACTTCTTCCTGTAACATATCCTCTTCAGCTATATCCTGTCATCTGTTGCTTTTTTATATGGGAACTCAGTGGTCTATCACTCCACAACATTGACTGTGTCAGAGTTGCCACTGTTTCCTACTCCATCTCTTGCTGTGCAACTCCAACTGACCTTTTGTACTAGTTTCCTCCTGTAGGCTCCAGAGTATCTTCAAGTGTCAAGTGTTCACATACTTCATGTTCCACCTGTTTCTCCTTAATTTGGAGACTCATTGATCCAGCGTGCTGTGACTTTACCAGAGTTGGATTTTCTACACTAAATCCTTCACTTCACTGGGAATCCACAACTTCAGTTTCTATTTCTTTAACTTTTCCTTTACTAATCCTCTTTTCTACTTTCCCCCTTTGTTTTCTTATTTTTGTATTGTGAAATGTTCCATATCCAGATGACTTTGCCTGTATTTCTCTTCAAATTATCTTTGGTGCTTTTTTGTATTGATTAGTTTGGCTTTCTGCTTTGCATAAATATTGCACCATTTTAAATATTTATTTTTCCATGTTCATGTTTCTTCTTCAGATGTCTCCCGCTACACCTGTTTCTCCTTACTTTGGGGACTCATTGTTCTATCATGTGATATAATCTGTATTAGACTTTCTACACTAAATCCTTCACTTCTGAGGTATTCCATAACTACAGCTTCTATTTGTTTAACTTCCATTTTACTAATCTTCTGTTCTACATCCCCCTTTGTGATCTTATTTTTTGTATTGTGAAATTTTCTATGTCTAGGTGCCTTTGCCTGTATTTCTCTTCACATATCTTTGGATCTGCTTTTTTGTATTGATTAGTTTGGCTTTCTCTTTTGCATAAATATTGCATCATATTAGATCTTTCTTTCTTTCCCATGTCCATATTTCTTTTTATACCTTGCAAAAATCTCTTGGTTTTGTTCTTTATATTTTTATACTTCCTTAGTCACGTTTTCCAAACCGGCCAATGTTTCTTCGGCTATATAATGTTTTTCATGGATCTGTTATATTAATAAACACAAAATTGTATTTTAAACTTTTGATGTTTTTTCTTCTGCAAGTATTTTTCTTTCTTCTAATTTCTCTCTTAATCTTTTTGAATATCCTCTATCTGGAAATTCTGGACTTCTTGCATAATTGTAACAATGCATAATTTTTTCTTATCCTCAATAGTCTACTCTGTCATTTTTATGGCTCTTTTTTTGGCCTGTCAGGTTTTGTGATTACTTCCTTCTAAAACAGGAGGCCATCCTCCTACTTTGCCTGGCCATTGTGGGAATGTTTCCATGTCTTGAGGATTCTACACTGCCTTGCATTGAGCAGCATTCCGCCTTCACCAAGGATGATGGCACAGTATGAACAAAACATTGACTTTAACAGTTGGCTTTGTTCCTGGTTTTACTCCAGAGGGATTCAATATCTGTCAATCTGAGAGGACATGGCCAACAGACCACATTTCTTTGCCAAATGTGTCTTGTACCTATCTCCTCTGGGCTTCTGAATTTTGGCTAAAATGTTATCTACCCCCTTAGAATCTTTTTTTAGTTGATGCCAAAGTGAGAAAACTACTGACTAGCAAATAAAACCCAAAGGAACCTAAAGCTGTTACTGCTCAATGCTAGGGGCCTTAACACGAAACTCCACACCCTGCAAGCTCTCCTCACTCTGGAGAATATAAACATTTCTGCCATTACCAACACATGGTTTAAAACTGCAGAAAGTAATCTGGAAGTGCAAGGCTCTAGTGCCTTCCACATATTTAGATCATCAGCTGTGCAAGCATCCAACCAAACACTCTTTTCATTGGAGACTTTAACTACCCCTCTATAGACTGGAAAACATACACTGCCACCAACTTGTAGGCTCAACATTTCCTGGACTTTATTAACACAAATGCCCTTGATCAATTAGTGTGCATTTCAATCAGAGGTTCAAGCATACGGAACCTTGTTCTCACTAATATGGGAGAGCACTGAAACTTCCCAGCCCCCACTGTGTCACGTCCTCACTGGTAAGGTCAGATCACAAAGCTATCTCAATCAAAATAAAAAGCATGGCAAACTCAGTGAACCCTGTTACAATTAAAAGCTATTCTGAAGCAAGCTACATCCTATGAAGTGACAGTTTGTGAAAATTCATTGCCCCGCCCAACCCAGAGTTCACAACAGCCTATGCAGATTTATGCACAGAAACACTGTACAAATAGCATTGAGGCTGGTGCACCTACCAGAAGTAAGCCCAAAACAAACTCCAAAAACAAGCCACACTTGTGGAATCCTAATCATAGCAAGCAATATAACAAAAGGAAAAAAGTCATGACCAAAGTCAGAAACAGTAACTCCTATAATGACAACAGATCACTAATAAAACTAAACAGAAAACTAAGGAGTTACTAAATCCAGCAAGGCCACTTATGAGGTCAAGACAGCTTCACAGGCTAAAGACAACCACAAGGCCTTATGCAGCTATGTTTAGAACCTTAACAGTAACATGCAACAGTGTACAGACCTAGTATTAAATTATACCACCTTCACTAAGCAGACTGATATAGTAATCTGTTGGTCGACAAATTGAGTTCAAAATTTACCTCCCCCACTCACCCACCACCCCTTGTGAAATCCCTACCAGCATACCTCCCCCTTGACTATTAGCAGGGAGCAGATCATAGTGGTGTTTACTAAGGAAAAAAAAGCCTCAGTGGGGCCCAACATTATCCCAGTTGTCTCCTAAATAGCCTGAAACATAAACTATCAGGACCACTTGAGTCTCTTTTCAACTACAGCCTCAAAACAGGCAACATACCAAGTGAATGGAGGATGGCAACAGTTATTCCCCTTCACAAAGGTGGACCATCAACAGCCCCCAGAAACTACAGGCCCATTATTCTGACTAGTCTAATATGCAAAGTCATGGAATAGATTATTATGGAAATTATCAACAAAGTTATTGGCAGATACTGGAGCCATCCCACTTTGGTTTTGTCAAAGTTAGGTCATGGTTACTTAATTTGGCAAGCTTCTTTGAGAAGGTAACTAAGGCAATGGATGACAGGAAAATGGTGCATACTGCCTAACTAGACCTGACTAAGACACTTGACACAATACCCCAATCAGGTATTGTGGGAAAGCTCACTGGATTGCCAGCTGACTTACAGATTGCACTCAAGAATTCAGGATTTTTGAGACCACCTCCACCAAGAGGCAGATCACCATTGGAGTATCACAGGTCTCCCTGCTGGGTGTATCCCTGTTTGGCATCTACTTCGCGGAGGTCAGGGCTAATTTCAAGGGCCTCTGGCTCATCAAGTTCGCAGACGACTGCAAATTGGGAGCTATCATAAATTCCCCCAATGATACTAACATCCTGGAAATGGGTCTAACACAAATAAATGACTGGTGGCAAAACAATGGATTAAAACTCAGTGCAAATAAGTACATTATACTGCCTTTTGGGAAAATGTTTATCCAGGCAAATTACTCTATTGATAAGCTATCCCTAAGAGTTGACCCAGTAGTTAGAGATCTGGGAACATATGTAAACAATAATCAGGTCTTTGACCAACAGATAGCCAAGGTAGCAAGAAAATTGTTCTGTCACCCAACTTATAAGTAAGGATATGGCATCCAGGTCTGAGGAAGTTATAGTACCATTCTACTGTCCCTTATCAAGCCTTTCACTGAGTACAGTACCCCCTTTAGCATGTACCTGACTAGGCATATGCAACAGTTGGATGGCCACAGAGGTTCCTCAGCAAGAGAATCCAGGGTACTAATGCACTGTCCTATACAGATCACCTTATAGCCCTGTCTTTATACTCCATCTCATTTGCACATCAAAATCAACAGCACCAGAAACACCGGATCCAGGGATTTGAATTTTGCACATGGCATAAGTAGAACATGCTGACCTTGACAGATACATGGCTGAAAGGATTCCCATGCTCTGAAATAGGCTCCCCATCTGGGTGAAGCAGTGTCTATCCCTAACCCTATTGAAAAGTAATCTTGACCATTTGATAAATTCATCCTTGGGCTGGCCCCCATGTCTCTTGTAGACAGAGGTTAACAGTTAATGTTACCTAACTAACATCGGTGGGTAATCATAAATTCATCCTCAGGCTCACCCCCATGTCTGCTACAGGCATAGGCCAGAAGTAAGCATTCTCTAGTTCACATACCCCCCCCACATCATTTTTAGCAATCCTCCTAACTAAAATACGTCTCAACTAACATATCCCTCCCAAAAAACATACCCCCCTAATTAAAAAACATGTTTCCAGGGGATGAAATTGTGTTGAATTGCATGGCTAGGCTTATAAAAGCCCTGGTGGTTGTTAGCCTAGTGTATACCTATAAATCTATGAACCAGAGTGGAAGTTAGACTGTGAACCTGCATTGATTTGGGAGGGAAGACATGCTTAGATTTGTGCTGGTAACAGTCAGCGAAACTCCTAATAGAGCACATTATACTACACTCAGCAGTTGTCATTCTAACTAATTGGTGATCATTTATTATTATTTAACTGTGGTTTTGTGTTGTTTAGTGGAAATGTCTAGTTAAGCATGATTACTAAAGTTCAGTGGAGGCTATGGGAGGATGCCTACAAAAATTATAATGTAGTTGAAAGACATAATTATTACATGCTCTTTAAATTATTTTTAATGTATTTCCTTTATTAACCATGTAAATGAGATGGTTCTAAACACAGGGACATTTTCAGTCATGACCCAGGCCAAATAGCAAGAACAAACCTAAAGCAGAATCCACAAGAAGAAGCCCAAATTATATAACAACATATATACATAGTTATTAGTTCAGCATTTCAGTTACCATGCACAGCTATATGTTACCTTATAGTTTTGAACAATAAAAATTTTCACTCAAAAACAGAAAAAAAAAGAAAACTAATAATGATAAAAATCATGATGATGAGGACGATATAATATCTGTTAACTGAGGTGTTGTTTGACACGGCGAGAGGTGTGATGGCCATTTTAGAGGAGGAATTAAGGTGGTTTGAGACGGTGCTGGGATTGAAATGTCAGTGGAATACTAGTAAAGAGGTGATGGATAGTCAGTGGACATCTCCTACGTGTGCAAGGGCAGGCAAAAAATGTAGAAATGCAGGTGTGTCTGAAAATGGAGGAATCAAGAATGAGTAATTGGCCGAAGGAGTTATGAGGCACTTGGTGAGATGATTGAATGATGTAGGGTCTTCAGGAAAGGGGATGGGTGGTGAGGATACTAGTTTTACCCACCAGGTCTGTACATTGTCAGATGCTGTCACATAGTCAGGTGACAAGAGGTGTGGAACTTTGCAAGGAGCAGAAGGAAATGAGGCCAGATGAAGAGAGGCTGAGGTCTCCTAAACAAGTAGCAAAATGGAACACAAAAAATTTCAGAGGTATTTATTGGCAGTTAATATGGGTTGTTGGATTAGGGGCAGAAGGAAGAGGCTGTCAATATGGGTCAGATATAGAGGTGTAGGGCAACACAAGAAGGATGAAAGGGCATGGACAGGATGATTAGGAGTAGAATGTGGAGTGAGGATGAGGCCACGAGGGAAGGTGTTATGTGATAACAATTAGCTTGAAGGAAAATTTTCTGGGCTATAAGGAGGAGATGGGAGGCTAGAAAGTATGGAAGTGGATAGACTCAGGAGATGTGCACGGTATTTTATGAGATGGAAACGGGAGTGTGCCTGGCGATTTGGCCAAGGCCTTTGATACCATTCCTCACTCAGGAATTATTGATAAACTCACCAAACTAGGCATCAACCCCTATATCAGTAGTTGGGTTGCAAATTGGCTCACAGATAGAACACAAAGTGTGAAAGTAGTGGACTCCAAGTCAGACTGTCGACCAGTCACGAGTGGAGTCCCACAGGGATCGGTCCTGGGTCGTCTCCTGTTCGGCATCTACTTCTCAGAAGTCCAAGCCAACACAAAGGGACTCTGGCTGACCAAGTTCGCAGACAACTGTAAACTGGGAGCCATTATTAACTCCTCAAGTGATGCAGACATCCTACAGAAAGGCCTCACTGAGACCAATGACTGGTATTGAAACCATGGCCTTAAGCTTAATGCCAAAAAATGTGTTGTCATCCCCTTTGGTAAAAACTCAGTGCCCACTAATTACCACCTCAATGGGAGCCCACTGAACACTGAAGGTGTTATAAGAGATCTGGGGGTGCAGGTTGACAACAACTTCTCCTTCGACCACCACATTGCCACTGTGGTCAGAAAGTTCTTCTATGTGGCACATCTCATTACCAAGGGTTTTGCATCCAGGAAGAAAGAGGTCATCGTCTCTCTCTACTCTTCCCTCATTAGACCAATCATCGAGTATAATGCCCCATTTAGCATGTACCTCACTAGGCACCTGCAACAGCTGGAGATGCCACAGAAGTATCTCATGAAGAGGATCCTAGGCGTTAAGCACATGTCCTACACAGACAGACTCAAAAGAATGCAGCTATTCTCTGTCTCATATGGCCTACTTAGAGGCAATATCTGCTTGAGTTACAAAGCCATGACTGACCCAGCTGTGTTAGAAATGCTACATCTAAAGAAATCCCAATTCCTCCATACCACATGCTCCAGGGACCTCAACCTCATTACCACAATTGATAGAACATGCTGGAAGGGCAGGTTCCTCACCCAGAGACTGCCCATGCTCTGGAATGGACTTCCCATACATGTCAAGCAGAGCACCTCACTGGCCCTCTTCAAGAGAAATCTTGATGAGTGGATGGGAAATAGAAAATTCACCCCGGGGATCACTCCAGTGGCTTTACTTGACAGAGGCACTGGGAACTAAGGTCAGGTGGCACGATGCCAGGGTAATCCTATTGGCTAGGCTTGTAAAAGCTCCAGGGCCATTAGCCTAGTACAGGCCTATGATCCTATGAACCTATGAAGCAGCATTACCTCTGACCCAGCTTCAACATCTTCTGACAGTAATGCCATTTTCACAAGTATAGTACAATGCAGATTATCAGAGGCTGAAAATATGCAGAAATGCTAATAGACAGAATAAAAAGTCTGTGATAGCACAACATAGCTGGACCATGGTGAATATAGATACTACAGTGTACCTACTGAGGGGTCTAATATGCTTGATTTAATTAAAAGCATTCTATAGCCTCATCCCATACCATTTATAAATCAGTCAAGGGGTGAGATATTTTCTATAATGATACTAGATAACCTTAATGTTATTAAATCTCTTAAGCCTAGAACACAAGACACAGAGCTAGTTAAAGCTGCTAAAAAAACACAACCTGCACCACCATTATCCAGTGATAAACTGACGGTATCTGAATCTCCAAAACCTACAACATCAAGCAAAAAAAAATAACTTAATAAATCTGATTAATATTCTGACACTGCATTTGTGATGTTTCATTGTTTATTATTTTTAAAAGCAGTACTTTCTCTGTTTTCCAAATACCAGTGTAATTAAGCATGTTTTTATTCATTATTAATGTGGGGTCTGTAAAGAAAACATACATTTATGCATCTCTCACACACACACACACACACACACACACACACACACACACACACACACACACACACACACACACACACACCTGTTAATAAGGAGGCAAAGCATACATGCTAAGCACTTATATGCTTATTATCAGCATATGGTACTGCATAAACAATTACAGTGCACTTTATAATCATAGCACAGAACCACACACGTTATTTATATTAGGGTGATTTCTTAATTTAGCAATTTTCCGCTGTCTAAATTATGCAACAACTGATAATTTTTAGTAAGTTATCAGTATGCAGTTTTATAAAATCCTTAAATGAGGTATCTTTGCAGCTCTGGTGTCATGTAAATATATAGTGATTCAAAACTTTTGGCTGTATATTAATTATTACTGATGCCAGCACATCTGCAAGTCTCCATGAGTTTATCTGGTCACAGACACAAATTCCCAAAAACTTTTGCTGACAAATAGATCACCATGTAGAAAACAGTATAATTAATTTGTGTTCATATTAACTAATGCCAAACACTTATGGGGTCTTTGATAAATTTTTGCCACATTATTAAATACAGCATATTCCAGCATATTCACTGTAGCTGGAAAGGGGGCTGTAAAATGTTCCTCAGCTCTTAGATTATCAGACTGAACTCATGAATAATGATCACAGCAGCCTTGGTAAGGTATAAAATCAAAGGCAAATAATGTACACCCCTGGCAAATCCCCACTTTGTCTTTCATGTGTTTCCTACTAACGTGAATCAAACTCTTGTATTTCCTGAAAGCATTGCTATGTGAAAAATCATGTTGTAGAGATTTAACAGTGACCAGCGAGTTATAAACATAAAAGGCTATAAAGTTAATGTCAAAGTGTTTAAAACTGAATAGACTTTTACTGTACAAAATGGTGAATGAAATGTTATCCACAAACCATATCATCATTAATTTAATCAGCCATCCAAGATACATATAGCTATGTTGTTAAAGAGCTTTTCCACTCTGCATCTAACATCACTGTAGAGTATTTCTAGATGAATAATGAACTGTAAATGATCATAGCAAGGGCTTAATTTTGATGGCATGGTGCTATATCTCATTATATGACCCTGTTAAAGCTTGTTGTATGTCTATATACCTATACAAGCTTGTCATCAAACCTCAAAAGCTTGTAAGAGAGAGAGAGAGAGAGAGAGAGAGAGAGAGAGAGAGAGAACCAAAAGAATGATCATGTTAGATCAAATCTAAAATGATTGAAAGCAAAAAAAAAACAAAAAAATAAAATTATTTTTTGCAAGGGACAAGTCCCTCTGCACCCCCTACACCCATGATAATTATAAATACCAACTTGAAGATCACACAACAACGGGGTAAGGGTAAACAGTAAAATACAGATAAAATAAGCTTAATTTCTTGTTCTTAGCTTTGTATGGATTGAATTCAAGCAGTACACTCTGAATTCCTGGCAAAGAATGCCAAACACAGAGCAGTTCCATTTAATTGAGCTTATACCAGAACAAAAACATTTAGAATAACAGGCACAATAAGCCTTCAGCCAGAAATTCCCAGTTCAGAAGGATGGAGACTACCCTCTCCTCCCAAAAGAGTGTTGACTACAAACCTTTTTAATGTAAAATAACTGGCCTGAAGCCCCTGCACTTAAACCAGAACTTAGACACTAAGACACTTTTAGAATAATGATACAATAAGCCTTCAACTAGCAATTCCCAACTTAGAAGGATGTAAGCTACCTCTCCTGCCACAAGAGCGTAGACCGCAAACCTTCTTTATGTAAGATAACTAGTTTGAAGCCCAAGTGCTTAAATCAAAACTAAGCTTCTTAGAATAACAGTTAAAATTCAATCAGGCTACTAACAAGCAGTAATAAATACAAATGAACACTTTTAAGAACAAGCAGCAAAAAGCAAAATAAAGTAATAAAGAAGGAGGAAGCACAGTGCATTTTAGTAAGTGGGAAGAGAGGAAACAGAAGATAATTCAAGTTTAAGAGAGTAAGGAGGTCGGCCTTATCAACTGATCTCTCTGTACTCAGTAGAATGAACTGATGAGATGAGGCTGTGAGGAGTGTCCAAAATCAGATTAATAGTAGGGGCAGGCAAACTCAAACTCAAAAGCCACCAAGTTTAAGAGTACAACAAAAGCTGGGCGAGTGGATGGGAAAATCAAATGCAGACAAAGAGTAGCAATAGTCAGGCAGAAGCAAGTCAAATAAGCACGCCACCTAAATAAACATACCTCCAAAAATGTTTAGTTAAAGAGGAATGCTGTTTCTCAGCTCCTCCCACTAGCTGGAGATATTATTCACTGTCTGGAAAAGGAATTATTTTCTAACTTTTCCAAGTGGCCTTATCAAGACCTCTTAAAACTCCAACAGAACAAAAACACTAAAAACAAAACAAATGCAATATAAGAAAAAAAAATAAAAAATAGAAGTAACCACACCTAAAATTAAAAACTTCAGTTCAAAATCAAGTGCAGACAGAAATCAGCAATAGTCAGGCAAAAGCAAGTCAAATAAGCAAATACTCCAGCTAAAAATGGTTTCTACTGTTGAACAAAGTAACAAGCAATCACACCATAAATGCTTGGTCACACAATCTTAAAACATGTTGATTACATTGAAGTAAATACAAATACTTGAAACAATTGTTTTTTGGGTTTTTTGTTTTGTTTTGTTTTCTTTTTTTTTGCAGAAGGCAGCCCCACTCATGCCCCCAAATTTAAAAATATATAAATGTTGCAGTCATACAACAGTGGGGAAAGGAAAAAGACCCCCCCCCAAACAACAAATAACAGTCCCTAGAATCTGTTTTCTTGCTCTTGTACAAAGTGAGCATGAACATGTTATTTTAGAGATTTTTAGAACTGACCCCATGTAGGGAAGCCTTTTTAATGCCTTAGTCTATATGTATTTGGATAAGATGTGAATAATTATTGAAATAATGAAAAACCTTGTCATTCTTGCTTGAAAGACATGACATACCAATGAGATCTACCATTGTGTATCAAAATTGTTCATAACATTGTTTCTAAGAAAATGGTTCTTCTGGATTTTTGCATGATATGAACATCTTGTATAGATAACATTTGGATACCTGACTGTAGGCATTTTTACTGCATCTTTTAGAACCATCATATGCCCTCTGTAGATCTCCTAACTGCCTGGACATTTGTAGGCCAAATTTTGTATTTGTCAGCAAATTATTCATCTTGCCTTAAGCATTGTACAATATAAATCTCTTAAATGGTACAGCATTTTATTATGACTCATACAATAGGAAGCTACACTTGCTATGTTTTACAAAGACATGCACAATTTTTCTTAATGCTTTCTTGAATACAACATGATTTTTTAGTTTCACAACAAAAATATACTGTCTTCATACCTCTCAACCTCTTAGAGCAAGAAATCAGGACAAGGCCATAAATAAAAGTGGGACAAAGGCCCAAAATAGGGACAATTTTTAAATATTGCTCTTATAAATTTAGAAAGTTGATAGAATAACAGGTTTCGCATTAGCATGAATTTTTTTGAAAGATATGAAGTCTGAAACCGATATGTCTGTCATGACTGTCTAAATTTAATCTTCAATTATTTTTACCACTAATTTGACAGAAAACCACAATTTTATAAAAAATAATCCAAAAAAATATGAGGCCAGAATCTGGACATTCTGTGAAAATCTGTACACTTGAGAGATATGACTGTCTTTGTCATAGAGAAGTAGCAAACTATCAGTTGCAAACTCCAGCGTATGTATATCTTTTGTAGCTGGTGCCTTAAACTGTACCAACAGAAATTAGTAGTGTATGTCAGTGCTTTCACTACGTGACTCTCTCGACTTTGACTCCACTATTCAAACAATAAAAACAGAAGTGGTTTTACAATTTCCCGCCCATCACTGTTATATTCAAGGTCAGGCTTATATCTCTTCTCAGTGTGCGTCTTTTTCAGATTCATTCATCACTCTCTGAGTAAATTAGTTTTTGACAGTTTGGGGTATTACACACCTTCTGGAAGATATTAACAGTAATCTGCACAGCTATCATATTTTTCAAAAGGTTTATAATTATTTTATTGGCTTTTCAGTAACACTTTGATACATTACAAGCAGATTATCTATCCTAACAGTTTTAACAGTTTTCACAGTGTAGCCCAAGACTCCTCATCAGAACTTTCCATGTCATACTGATGAATGTAATATAGAGCAGGGTTTCCTTTCTGTATACGGTTTCTAAAATATTTTATGCCTACCCTATGTGATAGCTTCTTCAATGGCTGCCCATAGTATAGTACTTAATTGTGTATACATATGATGTAGCTCCTTTGAGGTGCATGCCAACTAATTATATTTCATTAAAGCATCATATATATCATGAAGGGTGCCAAAATATACTGCAATGCACCCAGATTTCCAGAGTGTGGCTCCCATCTGTAGTTATACAGCTCTCTAAGTACTTTGTCTGAGTTCTCTTCTTCTGGCTCGTATATATAGCTGGGCCTTCTCTGGTAGACAGTAAGTTCTGCATTCCCAAAGTCCCTCATGATAATATTTTCTGTTGGCAATGCACTAGACATTACAGCTATACCACAGTATATATCAAAACATCTTGCAGAACACTACACATCTTCTTCTTCCTTATACTAATGTGATTAACATGTGCTCCAAACTGATCCATATGTAGTTAGGAGTATAGCAACTTGACTGAAGGAATGAAACCACATCCATGCATAAGCTACAACTTGAACTTACACGTTATAACTGGTGCATAGAAACTGAGCTAAAACTAATTGCCAAACAATGCAATATTGTCACATTTAGTAAAAAATCCCTCAACCCAGCTTATAGTATCTATAACATCCCACTCCAAAATGAAGATGCTGTGACAGACCTTGGAACATGGGTAGAAACTTCCATCTGTTTGATCATCATGTTGTAACTGTGATCAGGAAATCGTTCCATCTACTGCAGCTCATTGCAAAGGATATCGCCTCTAGATCCAAAGAAGTGGGCCTGGTTAGTATATATTGCTTTTTGCTTATTGCTTTTCAGACCATTAGGGATCTGGCAATCCAAAACCTCATATATCTCCACAAATCAAACAGTCTAGTGTACATTAGGACCAAAGATTTGAAATTGTTTCAGCAGAGAAACAAATCATGGTGGAGAAACAGATTCATCACGTGACTACCCCTTCTCTGGAACTAACTTCCAGATCAAGCAATGCGATATGTTATTTTCCTTTAAAAAGGAGTTAGGCAGTTGGATGGATATTCACATATTCACCCCAATCATGACTATCGCTCCTTTAAAATGCAGGGTTTGGTCTAGGAGTGGGTACTGGCAAGGGATAAATGGCCACATGGCCTAGTTGCCTTGTATTTTCTATGATTTTTATGATGCTGTGATTGCCTAGAGGTCCTTATTGTTATCAACTGATAGACTGAACATTTTCTAATTAATATAATATCCCAAATTAACAGGTATATCTATTCACATATGCCACAATTTACATGTTTTCTTAACTGGTATAGAACAAACTGGTGGTAAAAAATGCTGAAGCAGAGTCATCCATTTAAGGGCTATTTTCTCCCATGACAGAGTTACAGGAAAAGTAAAAAAAAATAACATAAGCCAATTACTCAGACCCTACTCTTTATCTGCTTTTTCATAAGCTATGGCTAGAATACAGCACCTTGTTTTGCTAATAACATCACCTCTCATATGGGGTACTTGGCATGCCACACAATGTTAGACAGTACAACATGGGGAGGACAACACACAAGATCGTAGTAGAGGGAACTATGATGTCAAATGAAGAAGTAATATGGGAATGTGACTACACTGTTGTGAGATGCCAATTTACAGACATGCTGGAAAGCTAGACCAGGGATACAGATTAGTAAAAAATAAATGTGTAAAGAACACAGAAAATGGAAAGAGTCCTATAAAGAATGAATATGAAATTATGAAAACAATTACAAAAAATGGTGTAATGTAAAATGGTGGAATGCCTGGCAGTGGGGGTGACTTCCAGCCTGGTGTACCTGGGAGTGGATATTCCACACTAGAAATTCTTAAGTGAGATTTTCAAGGACGAAAGAGTTTTCAGGCTGAAGCGGTTGGGTGGCATTTGTTAACAAGGAGAAATTAATAGTAGGCACTAAACAGCCTATAACTGCAAAGTACCTTGCTAAGAAAACAGCTCCTATACTTTACAAAGAAAAAAAAAAAGCCCCAAACCAGGCATGTCCAAGGGTCAGCTTCCGGTGATTTCTCCTGTCCACCTGGTGAATCTGGGCATACTGGGGCAATGCAGCAATTGCCTCATGTACACAGACAACCCTCTCCTCCTACCACCCAACACTACAACCTGTGAGAGATGCACTTACATAGCCAAAATGGAAGCAAAGCTCTCTCCACCCAAGATTGTGCTAAACAGTCAAGAGGAGAAGGTTAACACCCACACTGCACCTCAAGCAACACATAGCCCTTCTAAACCCGCACCACCAACACCCACATAGAGCAACACTAAATCCACATATGCAGAGGCCCTTAACTGTAACCTGCCCAAGCAACAAAGACCTCTGAAGCTGAAACGCAAACAAACAGCAATCACAACCAGTGTGTCACATAGTTCACAACACCAGTGTGCCACCCAGCAACAGCCCCTAAGGCAAGACAATGTACCTAACACTTTAGTCATAGGTGACTCTATAGTCCGGCACACTGATGTCCCTCTCACCAGGTTGAATAAGGAGAAAATTACAGTCAGCTGCCTGTCGGGTGCCAGGATCCGCCACATAACGCATGCACTCAAGTCACTCCACAACAAGTACAAATATGAGTCTGTCATTGTCCATGTTGGAGTGAATGACTTGAGATGTACCTCCCTGGACTACATGAAAAGAGACATGGAAGAGATCTCGGATCATGTGGCCCAGGCAGGTATGACCCTAGCCCTGAGTAGCATCCTGCCTTCGCCCAGAATGATACCACAATATAAGGATAAAATGATTGACTTCAACAATTGGCTAAGCTTATGGTGTCATTTAAAGGGGATCCAGTATCTGTCTGCCTGGGATGACATGATTGACAGACCACGATGCTTTGCCAGAGATGGTCTGCATTTGTCGCCCCTGGGATTCAGGTTACTGGCTAAGGCTCTTGCCACCCCTATAGTGCCTTTTTTAGGCAAACTTCAAAGGACAAAACCACCACCGTAACAGGTACAAGCATTCAAAATCTGAAGGTAATGCTACTCAATGCTAGAAGTCTAAACCTCAAAATGCACTCTCTCGAGGCACTCCTAAAAATGGAGAACATCGATATCTGTGCAGTAACTGAGACCTGGTTCAAGGCTCCAGAGAGCACCCCTGCAATACCAGGCTACAACTCTTACCACACTTTTCGGCCACCAAACCAGGACCGAAACACTAAAGGTGGAGGAGTGTCAATATTCACCAAGGATATTCACACCACCAGGCTAGTTGGCCAACACAATGTGTCTGAAATTCTCCAAGTGCAACTAACACTAGGTAAGACTGCAATCCAAATTGTAGCTTGCTACAGATCCCCACCATACCCCAAGATTCTCACTACACCTTTCTAAACATACTGGAAAATATTAAGATAGAACCAAACACCCTAATACTGGGTGATTTTAACTACCCTGCCATTAACTGGGAAAACTACTCATGTCCCAACACCTTTGCAACGGTTCTTGGAATTCATAAATTCCAACGCCCTGGATCAACTAATCCATAGTCCCACCAGGGACTCCAATATCCTAGACCTGGTCATTACCAACATGGGAAATCAATGCTCCATACCTATGGTCACCCCCTCGTTAGTCAGGTCTGACCATAAGCTAATCACCCTTAACATCCACATCCCACCCCCACCCCCCAGTAAAGAAACCACCATAAAAAACTTCTCCAAAGCCAACTTCATGCTACTCAAGTCAGAAGTGACAAACTTCATGGCACCCATGCAGACGGGAACTGAAAGTTCAACTGCTGAATCCTACACTAAGGCACTGTACGAGCACATCCACTCATGCATGAATCGTGCCATCCCAAATAGAACCAAAATGCTCTCATCCAAAAAAGGAAGCCAATCTGGTGGTCCCCTGCCATAAACAAACTTTACAGCAAAAGGAAGAAACTTTTGCAGAAAAGAGGAAAATCCCAGGATGCAAAAAACTCCCTTACTAGCCTCAGTAAGAAACTGAGATGCCTCATAAAATCCTCCAAAGCTAGTTACGAAAATAAAATTGCCAAAGATTCCAAAGACAACCACAAAGCATTCTATAACTATGTCAAGAATCTAAATGGCAATGCTCAGATCTGCTCTGAGCTAAAACAGAATGGCATTAAATATACTGATCCGAAGGATATTGCCAATATCCTGGCAGATCGATTCAGTGCCAACTTCACCCCCTCTCACCCCCTAAATGGCCCATCTCAATACCAGAAGATTGCCAAATTCCAGTAATAACGGCCACACAGGTACAAAACGCACTCTCTAAAGCCAAGAATACAGCATCCATGGGACCAGATGACATCCCAGGCTGTGTACTACATGAACTACAATATGAACTGGCACCTCACCTAAGTGTCATGTTTAATCATAGCCTCACCTCAGGTTTCGTGCCCACTGAGTGGCGCAAAGCTACAGTTATCCCAATCCACAAGGGGGGATCCACCTTGGATCCCGGAAACTACCGTCCCATCAGTCTGAAAAGCCTTATCTGCAAGGCCATGTAGCGTATTATCATGGAACTTATAAACAAAGACATTGGCAACCTTCAAACACTGGACCCCACCCAGTTTGGGTTTGTGAAGGGCCGATCTTGTCTCCTGAACCTGATTGACTTCTTTGAATCAGTCTCCAGAGCCATGGACAAGGGTAAGGTGGTCCACACAGCCTATCTAGACCTTGCCAAGGCCTTTGACACCATCCCCCACTCTAGAATCATAGATAAACTTACTAAGTTGGGCATTAATCCCTATGTCACCCAATGGGTTGCTAAATGGCTTACTGATAGAACCCACACTGTAAAAGTAGCCGACTCCAAATCCAGCTCCAGACAAGTGACAAGTGGAGTACCTCAGGGTTCAGTCCTGGGGCCGCTCTTGTTTGGCATCTACTTCTCTGAAGTACAGGTCAACACTAAGGGACTCTGGCTAACAAAGTTTGCAGATGACTGCAAACTGGGAGCCATTATTGAATCCCCAAATTATGTGGATACTCTACAAAAGGGCCTTACAGAAACAGATGCTTGGTGCCAGAGCCATGGGCTCAAGCTCAATGCCAAGAAATGTATTGTTATCCCCTTTGGGAAAAACATGTATCCATGAATTACCATATAGGTGGCAGTACACTAAACACAGAAAGTGTGATAAGAGACTTAGGGACACAGGTGGACAGTGGTCTCACCTTCGATAACCACATCGCCACAACAGTCAGGAAATCCTTCTATGTGGCACACCTCATCATGAAGGGCTTTTCATCCAGAAAAAAGGAGGTCATTGTCCCACTGTACTTATCCCTCATTAGACCCATTATAGAATACAACGCCCCATTTGGTATGTACCTCTCAAGACATCTGCAACAACTGGAAAGGCCTCAGAAATACCTCACTAAAAGAATCACAGGCCTAAAGCAGATGCCCTATGCTGACCGCCTTAAAAAACTCCAGCTATACTCTGTCGCATATTGTCTACTCAGAGGCGATCTCTGCTTAACATACAAGGCCATGTCAAACCCAGAGCTGTTGGACATGCTACACTTAAAGAAATCCCAATCCCTCATAGCTACATGCTCCAGGGATCTAAACCTTGTCATCACAATAAACAAAACATGCTGGAGGGATAGGTTCCTGACCCAGAGACTCCCCAGACTCTGGAATAGATTGCCCATACATGTCAAGCAGAGTGCCTCTTTGGACCTCTTCAAGAGGAACCTTGACGATTGGATGGGAGAAAGGAAATTCACCCCAGGGATCACGTCAGTCGCCCTGCTAGACAGGGGTCCAGGAAAGTAAATAATGTGGGAAGAAATAGCCAGGGAATTGTTATGGCTAGGCTTGTATAGGCCCTAGGGCTGATAGCCTAGTACCAACCTATGAACCTATGAACCTATGAAAACCTGTATGGGGTGGGATTTCCCGCCATTAAACTTATTGACACTTTGTTTTATAAATATATTACTTCTGTCATCTTGTTCCATGGAACTTGAGAGTTTTTATTCATGACAAAAGTTTTATAAGAAACTATAGAATGGGTATCACTTCTTGTCTCTATAGCACACCAATACACATCTGCTTATCTGAAGTTTGTAACTGTATTTGTAATCACGTACATTCACTTTGTCCTGAGTCTGAGTGATCAATTCATTGTTGTTGATAATGTTACATTTACAATTTATTTAGTTATCTGTAATAATTAAACAGTGCCTTATTACTGATTTCTACCCTTTGACAGCAAGCTAAGAATAGTTAGATATGAAACATTTGATGCGAAACATAAGAAGATATGTACTTTCTTTAATCTAGACTTTAATGCTTATGATTAGGGTGATTTTTCAAGCTATATAGCACTTTATTTCTCTGTTGTATAACTTGTTAATTTCTTTTTTCACCAAAGTTATTTTTGATGAATTCACATGTACATTTGTGCCTTACTGGTGTGTACTCATGGCTACAGAAGTTGATAATATCAGAGAACACATGAATAGTAGCTTAGACAGATTTATTTCAGTCACTGTGGATAGTATCTCAGTCTGTTTTCATAACTATGTAATTCATTGCATCATAGTTTTTTGACTGGTAAAGTTTAGGAAAGGTGAATTATTTATAATTCAGCTTGACTTTACTGTTAGGTTAAAGGTAATGCTATTATGATTTGTGTTAATTACAGGGCTATAAACATGGGTGTGGGGTACACAGTTCCGAGAATTGTCAGCACATATCTACCAGTAATCCTTAAAAATGAGGTACACTTTACTAGTAAACTTCAAAACCAAAACCAGAGCACACCAGACTAAAAATGGAGAAATGACCACTGAACCAAATAGCATTGTGAAATAACCATTTATTGCACTAGAATCCGACAAGAACAAGGCCAATGATGTTACATTTTTCAGTTGAGCTCTTATACTAGAATACAACTCAGGGACTGCTGTTGTTAGAAGTGTTGTCAGTAAAAACTAGAATATTCTTGGAAGCGATGAAAAAAAAAAGATGTATTTTAGGTGATGAACCAGTTTTTATATATAAAAAGGCAAGGAACATCAAAAATATTGTAGAAAAAACAGACCTGGCCTATATACCCACAAGCACAAAGAAAGGGACTAGAAAATGTGGAGCTTGTAACCAAAGTAGATTCATTTTGGAAACTGAGTTTATTACCTTTAAGAACACATTAAATTCTACTGTCTTCCTGACAGAGGGAATTGTAACACAAAAAGAATGGTGTATTTAGCAATTTGTTCAGAGTGTTCTGCATTTTACGTGGGTAAGACTGAACATACTCTTAAAAAGCATATATATAAACATGTTTATGACATTATCAGGGGTAATGTTAATAATGCTTTTTTCAGACACTCTGTAAAATGTTCATCTTTCAAGCAGGTTTTGTTTATTATTTTAGAGAGAATTCTACTCAACCCTAAGGTTGGCTCTTGAAAGGACAAAACAGAGTACAAAGCTTTTTAAATTGCATAGTTTGAATATGTTTCTTGTGGAGTGTTTGAAAGCTTAGATAATTCCAAAGGGGTTTCAATAGCATTGGTTCCCCAATGGGATGGAACTGGGTATTAAATTTCACTCAGACCTAATCATCCTATTTAATAGGCAGGGTCTTGAGCTCCTAGAATTAATTAATAATTACAATAAGGACATGATAAGGGATTTATGTAACAAAGTGGAACAAATAAACACTTGTATTAAGAGTGATGTACTGTTTAATATTTACCAATAAGATTATGAGAGAGTTTTTTCTAAGGTAGATTCCTATTGTGAAAAAGTTGAAAACAGGAAAAACAAGACGTTGATAAGAAATAAGAAACAATATGAAGCTGGAACTGCTTTTCCATTGAGCAAACATGTTCTTAGGCAGGATACTGACAAGGACATAATCATGGGGAGTAACTACTCTAAAGAATTACAAGCTGAATACAATTACAATCCCTCCCTGGTAGGTCAAGAAGTAGGTGATAAGGTATTTTTTGATTTTGAAGACCCTTGGGAGTTTCCCCATGTGCAGCAATCCAAAAGGATCGCAAGTCATTTACAGCCACAGTATACCTTTTTGAGGGAAACAGAGATTCAGTCCCAGACACATCTGTTAAACTTTACTTATCAATTATAAATAAAGCAAGTTAACAATTACCCAAGAATCAGGTAATTTTTCATCTAACATACACAGAAAAAACAACATTCTCTATTGCTTATTTACACTTTCATAGTTACCATCCATTGTTTCAGAAAAATAAGACTAATAAAATAAAAGGTCAATTTGTGAGACCCACCAGGATGATTTCAGAGAAACAGGTATTCGATATTGAAGGAATAAACTAGAATTAATGTTTCTAGATAGAGAATACCCTAGTGAACTAGTAAAGGAGATTAGTGATGAAATTATAGCAGGATTGGGTACAAAATATATTCCTCTTTGGGGTGCAGGTTTCACAGAAAAGGCACACTACACATACCCTACACCAAACTCGTGTAAGACACTCAAAAAATAATGTGTTATATCTATTACTGATAAAGACAGGGCCAATTATGATGAGAAAACAGAGTACAAAGAATTTTGTGGCAACTTACGTTAGATGCCACACATCCTCTTGGTTTGAATGAATATGTGCCCTTGATTCCAGTGCTCAAACAAAGAGCAGCTAAGCTTTGAGTATTAAATGTTATTCAAATTTATATTTGTATTAAATTATTATATTAATATAGATACACATTATATATATATTTTACATTTTATACAGAACCTTTAAATTGATGTTTTATTGGGCCATTCAATATTTTTAATTATTTTTTTTTATTTTTTTATTTTTTTTATACTTTATTACTGTTATTACTTTATGTTTTTTAGTTTGAGTGAACTTGACTTCACAGAATGCGTTTTTATAGAATTTGATTGAATAATTGTCTTTTGGATCATGTGACAGGTTCACAAACTACATATTTTGGTTGAGGTAATTTTTTTTCAGTTCTGAAGCAGTCCCAGTGTGTCTTATAATGGGGAAAAAGGCTGTGTTTAAAATTGATGCTTAAACATTTATTTTAATAGTTCCAATCATATTACGTGCAATAAATGATTATTTAAAACACTAATTGGTTCAGCGGGCATTGTTCAATTTTCCATCTGGTGTGCTCTTGTTTTTGGCTTGAAGCATATGTACTATTATTACCATCACCTTCTTTCATTTTGTACCAAATTGTCTTGATTAACCCAGCCAGTAAGTATTTGGACACATTTGGCTGGCTCCAGTGAGCTAGCAGGATGCAGCCCTGACTATGTGCCAGGTTCAGATTGCAGTCTGTCTGATTACATCTCTTAGAGGGTGGCTGAGGGCATGATCGGGGCCTGTCATCTAATAATGAATCTCCTGAGGAAACTAGGGACTTATCAGCTCAAATAGAAAAGAAGGGCTGCCTGAGAGGCAACAGCAGTCCTGCAGGATGTTGAAGGCATGCACTGCACCCTCAATTAGTTCTTAAGTGGGAAATAAGAGGATACATGTAGACATAAATAAAAATCCCTTCATGGCTGCCTGAATAGTGTCCATGCCCAGTTTGTCTCCCAAACAGTAAGGAGTGGGGGAGCAGCCACAGTGATCAGCCAGATGATTGGCAGGTCTAGGGAGGAGACCCCCTCCCCCCCAAAAAAAAAAAGAAAGAAAGAAAGAAAGAAAGAAAGAAAGAAAGAAAGAAAGAAAGAAAGGAATACTTGTGCATATTCACTTGATGTTAAATAATTTACCAGGTCCATGTTCAGATAGTTAAAATTTTACATAAGGGTAGCATTCTTGTTGATTTTCACATCCTGGAGTATGGTCAAAAAATCCTCATGGTCTGTGAAGAACATATATGGTATATAGTGGGTTGTGATAATATTATATCCAAAGCACCTACATTAATGAAGGATCTTTTTCTAGTCCTGTGTTGTTTTCTTGGCTTCTGACTTCTAGGTATTCCTTTATAAATATTAGGGCATTTTAACCTATCTTACTGGGCCCACAACAAGGAAATGAGATATGGCCTAAAACTTGTGATTCATATCTAGTCATGTTTTCAGAAAAATTGTGCCTTATCCACATCTTTTTGATTTAGTTAACGATAAGTCTCTCTAGGGATGTACTATAATAAAATTGGTTTAGAAATGAAATACTAAATTTAATTACAATAAAAAAGTTGAGTGAAACTAGCTATCCACTTCCATTCAGGATATGGGAGCCTATTTCATTCTATGCAGGGAGGAGTTGGAAAATGGGTATCTGTAAAATCTTCATCATTAGTCCTGCTGTGGTAGGTATTGCCTGCTATGGTGAAAAACAAGGGCAGGGAAGAAAGGAAGAGTGTAGAGAAGGGCGTACTGAAGTAATTTATAATTATTACTAAAGTAACATCATAAGTGTTCTGTGTTGCATCCATAATAGTCAGTTAAAAGTAAAACAAGTGAAAGTGGAGTACGGAAGGATGGGAGCAAAGATTAGTACATGGAACACAAATATATAGCACATCTATAATAATTGACAATGCTTAGTGAAAGCCTGTAATTTAATCCATTTAAATGTTATATAACAGCCTTGACTAGAATCATGCTGTGTTCCTCGTTAATTTGAAATGAAGAATTTATGTATATCACTACATTGTGCCCTTGTGTATGTGACCTTCAGAAAATCAAGGAAAATTCCTCGATCTACACTTTGTCAAAAAAAATAAAAAAAAATAAGAAAACACAAAAACAATGTTTTTTGCAGGGGCCAAGCCTGCGGCACCACCCAATACCCCCTGCTAGTTATATATACCAACTCTAAGACTGCTCTAAAGTGGGGAAACAGTAAACTTTCCAATCCCCACTATTAATGATGTTGCACTGAAAACAAGCCAGCACTTCGATTGGCCGATTTTTCAATCAGCTGTGGTGGCTTTTTTGTGCGATGATCGCACAATTTGATCACCTCAACGACGATCTTGTTAGCACATAAGTGCCTTATTAAAGGCCAAAAGAACAGGAATAATAACATTTACTGCAGAACCGTCTGACCTAAAATAATCAAACACTGAGCTTGTGCAATAAGCCATAGGTAACCTAGTTAAAGAGTTTCTCAGATTGCCTTTAGAAACTAATGCTCAAAACAAGCTCATGTTACTTTCGGTAGACATAAGCCATTTCTGTGTTTTGCTGAATATTGATGTAACAGTCCAGTGAACCTCCTAAGTAACCCCACATTGCCTTCTGAATAGCATTATCCATGACAGTGATACAGCTAAAAGACTAGCAATTCTAAATAGCCCAACTAATCATACAAATGCAACAGTTGAGTATGTTAAATTTAAAATACATAATGTGATCATTTAATTTTGAAATGTGCTGATGTGCATTTAATTGCACATCCACTAAGCATTAAAAAGGTCAACCCTCCAGCCTTGTGGCAGAAAAGTGTGGCTCCAGCCTTGCCTGAACTAGGGATTGCTGGAGGAGGGTTCATTGTGTGCTTTCCTATTGGTAGATTAGCTTTAAAGTGTCCTAATTTCACCTGTATTTCAGCCTGTCATTTACTAGTTGCAGTGCACCATATGATGGGGGTTTGGGGTGCCCTGTATGGATACAGACACCTTGAAACTCAGTTTTTCCCTGGACATCTGTCAGTTGAACCCTCCAAAGCTTCTCTACTGCACTAGATGTGCACTGAGCAGTGTTGCCACACTTATCATCCATAACTTTCAATAAAACAAGCACCTTTGTTAGTCCTAGCACAAAAACTGGTCAAACTAGCCCAATCCCTTCCCTAATAGT
The DNA here is from genome assembly GCF_019279795.1 of Protopterus annectens. Lineage (NCBI taxonomy): Eukaryota > Metazoa > Chordata > Ceratodontiformes > Protopteridae > Protopterus > Protopterus annectens. Next base: position 89,537,539 of record NC_056732.1, on the reverse strand, counting down.
ACATACGGTAAAAACCTGCTATAATGGATGGGCAGTTTTCCATCACTTCACCAGCTAGCCTGATTGACATGGGCATCCTGAGACAATGTAGTATTTGCCAAATATATACTAATAACCACTTACTCCTAAAACAAACACCCAATGTGAGAGATGTAATTTCCTATGAAATTGAAATCAGTTCTCTCATATAACAACAAACCAGACATCAAACAGGTTGTCAGCATGCACACTTCACCTCTCACACAAAATGAGGTCATGACACATAAAACCACATATGTAGAGGTACTCACTAGAAGCTTACCAAAAGATCAGAGACCTCAGAAATGTAAACTACTTGCACACACTGCTATACAAATATAAACCACTACACATAATAATGCATATACCAGTGTCTCAGCAAATAAGACCCTAAGGCAAAACACCTCAATACCTAAAGTCTTGGTTATAGGTGACTTCACAGTGAGACACACAGATGTCCCTCCTCACCAGGCTGGACAAGGAGAAGGTAATGGTCAGCTGCCTGTCAGATACCAGGATCCATGACATCACACATGCACTTGAGTCACTCAGCAACAAGTACTGTTATGACTTTGTCATAGTCCATGTTGGGGTGTCTGACTTGAGACATACCTGTCTGCACTATATGAAGAGAGACATGACTGAACTCTCAGATTATGTGTCCCAGGCAGGTATAACTCTAGCCCTAAGCAACATTCTACCCTCACCCAGGATGATGCCACAATATAAACAAAAATGATTGATTTCAATAATTGGCTTAGCTTGTGGTGTAAGTCCGGGGGAATCCAGTATTTGTCAGCATTGGAAGACATAGTCAAGAGGCCACACTGCTTTGCCAGAGATGATCTGCATCTGTCTCCTCTAGGCTTTAAGATACTGGCAAAGGTGCTTGCCTCCCCCATAGTGCCTTTTTTATTTAATGTCAAAACACCAACATTTCCAACATAACAAAATCCACTCAAGACAAACTCAAGGTTCTGTTGCTTAATGCTAGGAGTTCAAACATGAAACTGCACTCCCTGAAAGCACTCCTCACCTTGGAAGATGCTGACATCTGTACAGTCACTGAGACATAATTCAAGGCAGCAGTAGCACCCCAGCCATGCAAGGCTAGAATACCTTCCACACATTCAGACTTTAAAATGAGTGTGAAAGAAACAAATGTGGAGGTGTATCCATCTTCATTAAAGCCAAGTACACAATGAGACTGATTAAACAGTATGACTCTCTCAAACTACTCCATGTCCAATTAACTATAGGCAAAATACCCTACCACATCATTTCTAGCTATAGGTCCTCCTCCATGAACCAAGAAAACTACACAAACTACCTGAACTTACTGGAGTCACTCACCATACAGCCTCACACGTTAGCCATGGGAGATTTCAGCTATCCTTCCATCGATTGGGTGACATACATGAGCACGAGGATGCTAGCTTAGAGGTTCCTGGACTTTGTCAATACAAATGCTCTGAAAGAAATAGTCTGCACCTCCACAAGGGGGTGAAATGTCCTAGACATAGTAATCACCAACATGGGAAGGGGTCACTGCACTCCCCCTGTGTGATGCCCTCCCTGGTAAGGTCAGCCATAAATCAGTCTCATTCAAAGTAACTATTGAACCTGTCACCACCACAGGAGCAAAAACAGTAAAAAACTTTTCCAAAGCAAACTACAACCTACTAAGTGATGGTATAAAAAGTTTTATACCCCTCGCAATCACAGACAACAATGACTGCTTTGCAGAGGTATACACAAATGCCCTGTGTGACACTGCCAGCCAAGCTATCTGAAACTTTGTAAATAATTATATGTCATTTGTGAATATTGATATGATTTATACAGACCTGTATGTTATGTACTGAGCTAAGATGTATCCACAGTGTACCCTGCTGGAACATAGAAGATTAACTTGCAAAACTTCAAGAAAATAAGTAAAATTAAATTATTTTACGATTGTGTTATAAAAGTTAGTTTCAATGCAGCAAGGAGACATGATGTCTAGAAATAGGGTGCCTTCTGCATTGTTCTGTAAGTGTTTTATTGTTTTATGTCTTCCAGCAGTTGCAAAGATCTGAAGGCTATGTATTTTCGCATAGAGATGTTAAATTCTGTTAAGTTTCTGTTTAGCCTGGGAACTGAAGTCAGGTGACAAAGAGGGATGTCATCCAAGCTGACCCAGCAGTAATGTTGGATATTAATTTGGGAACTCTCTTAGAGGGAATTTTGTATTTTGTCTTGGATCTAACAAGAACATCCACTCATCATCACCATCTGCACTTGCCTTGCTAATAGTAAGCAACTAGGGTACAGTCATTTCTTTTAGATATAGTTATGAATATAGTAAGGATTAATTCAGATGTTTTCTGTATTTATTTGCGACTGTCCTGTAATGTTGTTTTAAAATATTTCCTGTGATTTTGAACTCTGAAGTTGCTGTGTCGATTGACTGAGTATTATCTTGTTCTTTTATTATTTATTATTAAATATATTTAAATCTATCTTTGTGGCTGATATTTATGAGCATATTTAAGCTCTTAGCGTACTTGCATATGTATTTGGTGACACTGTACAGGCCAGTCCTAAATAGCCTTGCAAGTCTTGGTCAAAACTACCATTTGGATTAATAATAACATTACAAAGTAGGATTGCACACTCGTTGTAATGGCCTTATAGTAGCTGATAGGAGTGGGTGGTGGCAGTGATAACTACCTTATAGTCTGGGCACAAGGGGCATAACTACTCTACCTGTGCCAGCCTTTCCCAAGAGAGTGTGTGGGTGTTTATATATAAATCAAACCTCAAAGAGTGTATTTGTGTCAGTTACTTGGGCAGGGACATGAAGCACTGGCTAGATAGAGAGGGTGCTGGAGGTTTTGGCTTGGCCACTCAGCTGAGATCTCAACCCTATAGCTGTGCCAATGGGGAGTCTTATTGGGGATCTTGAGAAAAGGGGAGAAACCAGCCCCAGATTGACTGTGGTCTCCATATGCTCTTAAGGGAAATTGCACTTTACTGTGTGTGTGCTTGTCATCCTCCCATTGTGTACATCCCCTAGCAGGTGCCAGTGAGGATTGAGGCTCCTTGATTACTGGGCCATTGCAGGGGGGTGACATATTAATACCCCCACCCAAAAACACAAGCTAGTTATTCAAGTGACCCTTGAGAAACATTGCTTGAGAGGACTGAGCCTATATGGGAATATGTTTCCCCATTCTCTGTCTTAAGAGACAATCTGCATTGGCATTGCTACCCCCCCACTGCAGTACTGCACTGTCATATCATATGCTTGCAACCTTAGGCTTCACCTTAGTAACTTGGCATTTTTCTGGCTAGCTTGATGTAGCCATGTTAAGGATTGTGGTCTGTACCTACAGTAAATTCCCTTCCATACAGATAAGGCTGATGTTTTGCAGTGCCCACACTATGGTTTGACATTCCTTTTCTACATCTGCATAGCATTCCTCCTTGGGGTGGAGCCTACAACTGAGATATACCACTGGATGCTCTTCTTCCTCTAAGGAAACCAAACTAAGTACAGCCGCCACCCCATGGTTTGAAGCATCCACCTGCACAACAAATTCTGTGCTGTAATCTTGCCTGGGTAATACAGTGGGTCCTCCCACAGCTCCTTTAAGCTTCTTGAATGCCTGCTCACATGCTGGGGTCCACACTACCTTATCTGGCTTGTTTTTCCTTGTCAGGTCTATGAGGGGAGCAGCTATGGTACTATAATTGGGAACAAGCATTCTGTAGTACCCCGCTGTCTCTAAGAATGCCCTCACCTGCTTTTTGGTAACAGGGGCAGGCCATGCCTGAATGGCTTCCACTTTGGAAGGTTCTGGCCTGATCTTACCACCCCCCACTCTATGGTCCAGGTAGGAGACCTCTGCCATACCCACCTGGCATTTGCTGGGCTTAATCATCAGCCCTGCAGTCTGCCCAGCACCTCCCTGACATGCCGAAGGTGCTCTTGCCAGGAATGGTTGTAGATGGCAATATCATCTAGGTAAGCAAGGGCAAAATCTCCTGCTCCTACTAGGATATGATCTACCAGCCTCTGGAAAGTTGCTGGGCCATTTTCATTCCAAAGGACATTTTCATGAACTCATACAAGCCAAAAGGAGTCACAACGGCTAACCTCTCTCTAGCACTGGGAGTCAAGGGCACCTGCCAGTAACCCTTGGTAAGATCAATGGTGGTAGGATACTTAGCCCCTCCCAGCTGCTCTAGGGCTTCATCTGTCCTAGGCATGGGCTAACCATCTGACTTAGTGTTACTATTCAAGTTCCTGTAGTCCACACAGAGCCTGGTGATGCTATCTTTCTTTGGTATCAGCAACACTAGAGAGCCCAAGGGACCGATGGACTCCTGAATTACCCCTAGTTCCAACATTTCCTGTATCTCCTCCATCAGAGTCTGTTTGATTCCTTCAGGCACCCTATAAGGGGCCTGCTTTATAGGGATTTGAAGTCCTGTATCCACAGGGTGCTGAACCAGGTGGATGCACCTTTTTTTCCCCAGTGAACATGCCCCCAAACTCCTATAACACTGCTCGGATTCCTCAAAACTGGGTAGGAGATAACTGCTGGGACATTGCTACCCCTTCCACTGAGGTGTCAGTCTGAGCCTCACTGAGGAGATCAGTCACCAGATCTCCCTCAGACTCCTCCTGTAATCCACTGCAAGTACTCAGCACAAGGACCTCCCTATCATGATAAGGTTTCTTCATGTTAATATGGTACAATTTGTGCCCCTGCCTCCTGCCTAGCAGTTCTACCATGTAGTTAACATCACTGACCTTCCTTACCACTTTGTAGGGTCCCTCCCAAGCTGCCTACAGCTTGTTGTGTCTTACAGGAATGAGAACCATTACCTGCTGATCTACAGCATACTCTCTAGTTCGAGCATTCCTGTTATACCAGATATTTTTCTGCTGTTGGGCTTCTGCCAGGTCTTCTGGGCCAAGCCCATGAGTTCCTTGAGCTTTATCCTGAGGTTTAGGACATATGCCACAACAGGCTCCTTGTGGGATTGACACTCACCCTCCCACTCATCTCAAATCAAATATAGAGGTCCCCTCACCCTATGCTCATACAGCAACTCAAAAGGGTGAAACGCCTGTGGATTCATGTGGCACCTATCTGTAAGCAAGCAACAGATGGGGCAAATATTTGTCCCACTCCCTCTTAAACTGGTCTGCAAATACCCGTAGCACCATCTTGAGTGTAGAGTTTAACCTCTCAACAAGACCATTAGTCTGGTGATGGTAGGGGGTGGTCTTAAGGTGCTTAACCCCACAGTGCTTCCACAGACAAGCCATCAGGTCTGACATGAACCTGGCACCTCTGTCATTCAGTATTTCTTTTGGGAATCCTACCCTGTTGAAAATCTCTAACAAAGCATTTTCACCTTTTCTGCCTCGTTGGATGAAAGGGCCAATGCTTCAGGGTATCTGGTAGCATAATCTACTACCACTAGGATATACTTTTTCCCTGTGGAACTTGGGATACTCAGAGGTCCTACAATATCAATAGCTACCCTCTGAAATGGCTCCTCAATCACAGGAAAAGGCTTCAAAGGAGCTTTCACTTTGTATCCTGCCTTGCCTAACTTTTGGCAATGCTCACAGGTCCTGCAGTACCCTATTACATCTCTGCAAATCCCAGGCCAATAAAAGTTCTGCATAATACACCTCTTTGTACATTTTATGCCAATATGACCAGCAAAGGGAATATCATGGGCTATGGCTAGAAGAGCCAGACTGTAGGCTCTGGGCACTACCAACTTCTGTATTCTCTCACCCTCTAGCCCTCCCTCAGGGGTCCAATCTCTAAACAGTAACCCTTGGTCCCAGTATACAGATTCCCCTTTTCCTTGAAAATTAGGTGCCTCACCAGCTACCTCCCTCAGGCCTTGCAATGTGGGGTATGAGAGCTGTGCCTGTCTCAACTCTATCTTTGTAACCTTTCCCAGCTTCCCTTTACAGGAAGTCTGGTATCCTCTGATGGTGCCTCACTGTCAACCTGGGTACTACTACTCACCTCTGCCCTTGCAGTCACTCTGTCCTAGGGAACATCAGTACCTACAAGCAGCTGTGGCTCACCTTCAGTCTCACTGCTACAGGGTAGCTCCCTCCCTGAAGTAACCACCTCATCAGTCTTGGCTGCAAGTGTGCAGTCTGTCTGGGTCTCCTTAGGCTACCAGACCCACATGCTTGTCTCCAAGCCTGACTGCATGTAACTGCATGCACACAGGTACTGCATTATCAAAATCATTCCCCATCAAGACATCTGCAAGGATATCCTCAAACACACCTACTTGCTGGCTTCTTTTTCCACCCTCCCAGTCTAGGTGAACCCTAGCCAAAGGTATTTGGAATGGGGTCTCTCTGAAAGCTCTGATTGGAGTAGACTGCCCAAGCAAGTAGTGCTCCTCTGTAACCATTGCAGACTTCACAATGGTTTGGTCAGAGGCTGTGTCTTTCTTAGCAGTGGCCTATTTCCCATCCACTAAGATAGGATATAACCTCTTGTGGTAGTTTGGTACCCTTGTTGTCTTGAGACAACTTACTGCTGACATTCTGTCATTCCCACTTACTGGCTCTCCCAACATTTGTTCCTCACCTTGCTTCTGTGGACATCTATATGCTACATGGCCCCACTGGTTGCATTTAAAACATGTAACCCTTGGTCCTGGACGTGTACCTAGACTAGTGACTTACCCTGCTACTGACAGACTCTGTTGGGGAAGTCTGGGCTGCCCACCATGGGTTCCCTTAGACCCATGAGCAGCACTAGGTGTCCTTTTCTGTGCAGTGATGCCCTGATTGCTAGGTATAGTAGGTTTCCCTTCTTCCCCAACTTGTCTGCAGTGTTGCATTGTCTATCAGCTAACCAGATAATCTTGTCCTCAGGCAAAGTGCTAGAGGCTTGTTCCCTCACTAAAATGTCTGCCAGCCCTTCAGAAGTGGTGACCTGATATCCACTCACCCACCTATGAAAATAAGTGCTTAGTTCAGCAATATATTCACACACACTTTCATCTGCCTTGCGTCTATGATCACAAAACTTTTTTCTGTAAGCTTCAGGTGTTAATTTAAAGCATTCTAAAAACACATTTTGACAGTACTATAATTTAAGCAATCAGTAGAAGACCATTTAGAAATAGCAGTTACAGCTTTATCATGGAGTAAGGGGGTCAGGAACCATACCCAGAGCCATTGGTCAACATTATACTGTTCACATCCCCTTTCAAACATATGAATGTAACTAACAACATTTTTCCCTCTGTAAATTGTGGAAGAAATCTACTGACCTTTGTTGCTTCTGGGGTTTGGTTACTCCCTTCCCCATTACCTCCATGACCCCAGCAAAGAGTCATCCTGTCCTTTTTATGTTGCCCTTGCCTCTCATTCTCCTTAGCTTCCAGGCATCACAGTTTCTCATTTTCCTCAGCCTCTAGATGTCTCAGTCTCTCTGCTGCTTCTATTTCTAAATGCTTGGCCTCCAGCTCAAGTCTCTTTAACTCCAGATGGAATTTTAAGTCCTCTGTGGAAAGGTTGAACTGTCCATTTTCTGAGAGCTGTATATCTCCAAGGCCAGCCTGGTTGTCCTCCTGATCATTGGTCCATGATGCAGCTGTGTCCAAAGCCACACTAATTTCTGCCTTAGACAGGTTGGCATATACCAGTCCTTTAGCCTGACACATCTCAGCTAACTGGCTCTTTGTCAGCTTGCCAATAAAGTTGCCATACTCCTCTGCTGACATGCTTGCCTGCTCTCCCTGACTAACTAAGCTAACAAAAAAAAAATAAAATAAAACAATTGTGATGTGAAACTCTGAATGTTCACTGCATGGCTGATAGAAAGTACAAACATCTTCAGGGACTACGGTACACAGGTGACAGGAATTCTATATCCACATCACTACAAGCCAATTAATATGTGGTGTGGCTAACCCACTGCAAACCAATTAATATGTGATGTGGATACCCCACCACTGTCCACCAATTAATATGTGACACCCCTGCACTGGCCCAGTAATCAAGGAGACTTAGTCCTTACCAATGGCAACAGATAGGGGATGTACACAACGGGAGGATGACAAGTACACACACAGTAAAGTGTAATTTCCCTTAAGAGAACACAGAGACCACAGTCAATCTGGGGTTGGTTTCTCCCCTTTTCTCAAGATCCCAAATAAGACTCCTCACTGACACAGCTATAGGGTTGAGATCTCAGCTGAGTGGCCAAGCCAAAACCTCCAGCACCCTCAATGTCCAACCAGTGCTTCATGTCTCTGCCCAAATAGCTGGCACACACACTCTTTGAGGTTTGATTTATATACAAACACACACACACACACACACACACACACACACACACACACACACACACACACACACACACACACACACACACTCACACACATGGGAAGGGCTGGCACAGGTTTACTAGCTATGCCCCTTTTGCCCAGATTATAAGGTAGTTATTACTGCCACCACCCACTCTTATCAGCTACTATAAGGCCCTTACAAAGGGTGTCCAATCCTACTCTGTAATGTTACTATTAATCCAAATGGTAGTTTTGACCAAGACCTGCAAGGTTATTTAGGAGTGGCCTGTACAGTGTCACCAAATACATATGCAAGTACGTTAAGAACTTAAATATGTCTCACAAATATCAGCCACAAAGATAGGTTTAAATATATTTAATAATAAATAATAAAAGAACAAGACAATACTCAGTAAATCAACACAGTAACTTCAGAGTTCAAAATCACAGGAAATATTGTAAAACAACATTGCAGGATAGTCTCAAATAAATACAGAAAATATTGAAACTAATATTTACTATTTTACTAACTATAGCTAAAAGAAATGACTGTACCCAAGTTACTTACTATTAGCAAGGCAAGTGCAGATGGTGTTGATGAGTGGATGCTCTTGCTAGGTCCAAGACAAAATACAAAATGCCCAGTCTCTGTCTGAGAAAGTTCCCAAATTAATATCAAACATTACTGCTGCATCAGCTTGGATATCACTCTTTGTCACCTGACTTCAGTTCCAAGGCTAAACGGAAACTTAACAGAATTTAACATCTCTATGTGAAAATAGATAGCCTTCTGATCTTTGCAACTGCTGGAAGACATAAAACAATAAAACACTTACAAAACAATGCAGAAGGCACCCTAGTTCTAGACATCCTGCATTGAAACTAACTTTTATAACCCAATTGTAAAATAATTTAATTTCAACTTATTTTCTTGAAGTTTTGCAAGTTAATCTTCCATGTTCCACCAGGGTACACTGTGGATACATTTTAGCTCAGTACATACAGTAACATACAGTTCTGTATAAATCATATTGATATTCACAAATGACATAGAATTATTTACAAAATTCCAGATAGCTGGACTGGCAGTGTCACTCCCTGTATAAACACTTAAACAACTGTATAGACTTGGCTGTGCCTGACCAGATTAAAATCAGGTCCTCTTGAAAAAACAAGCCACCCTGGTGGACCTCAAGTATAAACAGATTATATAACACAAGGAAAAAAATGATGTCTAAGAATAAGAGGAAATTGACTCAGCAGAGGAGAATCTCCTACACAGCTTGAAGCTAATTATGAAGGCAAAATAGCATAGCTAGTTAAGGGTAATCACAAGGCATTCTTTACTACTCAGAAATCTAAAAGGGAATGCCTAGCTATGTGCCAAACTTGTAGTAGATGGCATCACTCATACTATACTGAAGTTAATTGACAACCTGATAGCTGACAGATTTGGCACAGACTTCATACCCCTGTCCGCACCAGCCATACCTCAGAGCATACCTGACACCAGCCCTCTGCCTAGTATCTCTAGAGTTCAGGTCATATCTGTGCTCTCCAAGGCCAAAAGCATGGCCTCAGTGGGACCAGATAACATCCCAGGTTGCTTATTAAGCAATCTAAAACAGGACCTATGGACTCACTTGGCATTCTCTTTAACCATAGCCTGAGCACTGGCTTTGTTCTACCTGAGTAGAGAACAGCAACAGTAATCCCCTTGCACAAAGCGGTGCCATCAACCGACCCTGGGAACTTTAGACCCATAAGTCTAACCAGACTCATCTGCAAGGCCATGGAAAGAATCACCATGGACCTTATCAACAAGGAAATAGGTGACTTTCAAACCCAGTTTGGCTTCATTAAGGGTAGCTCATGCTTATTAATCCTAGTAGACTTCTTTGAGAAAGTTACCAAAACCCTGGATGACGATAAGACAGTGCATACTGCCTATCTTGACCTAGTCATTGCTTTTGACACAACCCCCCACTCAAGTATCATTAAGAAACTCTCACAGCTGGGGATTAACCCTTATGTCACTAGATGGGTAGCCAGTTGGCTCACCAATAGAATACATACTGTCAAAGTTGGTGAATGCACCTCTACCGGTAGACCCATCACCAGTGGCGTACCACAAGGATCTGTGCTGGGCCTTTTACTGTTTGAAATCTATTTCCCACACATTCAGGCTAAAGTAGACAGCCTTTGTCTTGCCAAGTTTACTGATGATTGCAAATTGGGTGCAATCACTGAGCCCCCCCAATTATGTTAACATATTACAGGAGCAGCTAATACAGATGAATGACTAGTGCCAAAACCACAGTCTAAAAGTAAATGGAAAAAAGTGTATTATTATCCCCTTAGGCAAAGCATAATTCCCTGCTAATTACAATTTTGATAGCAGCCCTCTAGGTTCAAAACCATGGTGTGAGATGTGGGACTACAGATAGATGGCAATCTGAACTTTGACCACCAAGTTTCCACAGTGGTAAGGAAAGCCTTCTACACCATGCATCTGATAAGTTAGGGCATCACATCCAGGTCTAAGGATGTTATAACTCCACTGTACTTGACCTTCATGAGATCACTAATAGACTATAATGCTCCCTTTTGCATGTACCCCACCAGACACCTGCAGCAGCTGGAGAAACCATAGAGGTTTCTCAGCAAGAAAATACAGGCCCTCCAACCCATGACTTATGTGGATAGACTGAAAGCTCTGTCACTGTATTCTGTATTGTATAGGCTGCTGAGAGGTGACTTGTGCTTGGCCTTCATGGCAGTCTATGACCCTGCCCAGCTGGATATCCTGCACATTTGCAAGTCAAATGGCACGAGAGCCACTTACTCTAGGGAACTTAACCTAGCCTGTGACATTAACAGAACATGTGGTGAGGCAGATAGATCTCGCAAAGATTGCCGCTACTCTGGAATAAACTTACAGTTCACGTGAAGCAGAGCTCCTTACTGACCCTATTCAAGCACAACCTGGACAAATGGATGGGAGACCACAAATTCAATCTGGGGGTAGCACCCATGTCCCTCATGGACAGGGTAGTCAGTGTTTATCATAGATGCTGTCTGCAAATTATGTCCATCTAACCAAAGACAATTGAGGCAACCCAGGATTAACATGACTAGGATTGTAAGGGCTCTAGGGCCACTAACCCAGTAACCTCCTATGGATCTATGAACCTTTGAATTAGAGAGACTTTAAGGTGACTTAGCTTACAGTAATATTTTGGACTGAAGCATAACATAAACTACTAAAACAAGTATACTGAAATTCAGTCTCTGAGTTAGGCAATCAAAGGAATCCTGCTCTGTATTTGATGCCATCATGTCTACTGGCAATACAGGCATGCATCTCAGCTTCAAGTCATGCAGGAAGGCATTAATTGACTGTTGATTTTCCATTCTATAATATGGAGTTTACAGATGCTGCAGAAGTAGTGGCACGACCTTTACTCTTCATTAATAAAAGCAAATATTCATTTTGATGGATGGCAGAAGACAAATTTGATTTGGTAAAGTCACATCATTTGTATTATGAACCTAAACCTCTATTGCCATTAAGGCAAATCTACCAAATAGCCCTTATCTATCCTGATGTTAGCATTATGGTATGTTAACTGGTCATTTGCCAAGGTAAAATTTGAGGATTGTTTCTTTTTAGGAATGTTCACTAATTTTGTTATGATGGGTCATTGTCACTTTCCAGACCTAGAAGATATTTCTGGTGGAACATGTGCTGTTTTGCAGTTATGCTATTAGAAAATGTTGGAGTCTCACAGGTCAACAAATAAGAGAAAGGGGCATTGCAAAAATGTATTTTGATTGGTACTATAATAGCAAAACAATCTGATAATGGGAAATTTTAAAATACATCTAAAACACTGAGGCCAAAAATTCTGATACTGGATCAACAGGACTTATTTTCTTGTCAAATTCTAGACCAGATAGACATTCTGCTGCAGAAAAAAAATGGACATGTTTCCCCATATCCTAATGGTGCCTGTCATGTATGGGATAGAAAATTTATGACCTAGCTATAGTATTTAGCATGTTAACTTGTACACGGAAATTCTTAGCAATTCAGTTTACAGTGGGCCTCATCAAGGTAGATTAAATCTGTTGTATGTGTGTTATATATAAAGCCTCCTAAAAGTCACATGGTATCAGAAGGGGGTGAAATAATTGAAAAAAATGCATCTGCCACAGTAAATAAATACATCTGCTGATAAGTTTTTGTGTTTGATTTACCAAATCATAAATCACAGAGGAATTGTGGTCTAAATTCTAACACAAACACTTCCCTCATTGGAAAGAAGAACTTAGCCGAAACCTGGAAGCTTTGCATCTGGAAACTGGACTTACTTCTCTGTGTAAGTAGATTAATTGAAAATCCTGAAAATGTATAATGTGCTGCATTCCTGCATGTTGCTACGTAAAGGTTTTTAACACATTTACTTTTTTGATGAAGAGGAAACAAAAGTAACATAATTTTAAGTTTAATTCAATAATTATTGCCACCCCCAAACTAATTTGCCATTTATTACACATTTATTTACAAGAGTATAATGCCCTACAGGGATCAGACAAATATATTACTAAAATTAAAAATGTTACTAAAGCCTGTAAGATTGGTGAGCTGTATGATTTTCTAATAAAATATATGTGGTGCATGAAACATTGAAAGAAGGAATACGTTTGAAGACAAACAGACCTAAGCTTATAAAAATCTATAGATATATTCAGTACAAGTCAAATTACTATTATACAAGTAAAATAAGTAACTGGATAAAATAATGTGTGTAAGATAAAATGTGGGTCAAAATTATCAAACAAAAATGAGAAATAAAGATAAGCTGTGTTACAAAAGTAAAGGATATGAAAAAGAGAGATATGATACAATGTGCTGTAACTAAGAAAGGATCGAATGTGAGGGACAGAGAAAAAAAAACATTGCTGAAATTAAGGCTTGCAATGGATGTGGCTGCAAGCATAAGAGAAAGTGTTACCTAGCTATTAACCATGCTTGTAGAATCTGTGATAGTATTTTTTTTTTATCTGAAATGTGTAAAAACAAAACTTTTGAAAGAAATATAGAAATTAACATTTGGTTGTTTCTGTTATAGTAAAACAACTTGATAGTGGGAAATTGTAAAACACATCTGAAGCACTGAGACAGGTGTACAAGGTTATGACTGTTGGAAAGGAATATTTTTTATTTTTTGGTTTCTTTGCCACTCATAGTTTCATAGTTTCATAGTAGTGTACTAGGCTATCTGCCCGGGGGCATTTATAAGCCTAGCCAACAGTGATGTGGCTTTACGCCACCCCATACTATATAGTTGCGCCTCTCTAGTAGTGACACATGTGGAACCCCATTATTTAGTAAACTATACCTCTGTCTAGTAGTGACACTGAGGTCACTCCCGGGGTAAACTTGCGATCTCCCATCCATGCATCGAGATTTTTCTTGAACAGTGCCAATGAAGGGCTCTGTCTCACGTGAACTGGGATTTTGTTCCAGAGTATGGGTAACCTCTGTGTTATGAATCTATCCCTCCAGCATGTCCTATTCATCTTTGTGCAGAGGTTGAAATCTTTAGCTCGTGTGGTTCTGGTGGATTTGGATTTTTTGAGATGGAGCATGTCCATCAATTCCTGGTTGGACATGGCCCTGTATGTTAGGCACAAATCACCTCTGAGCAGGCGGTATGCTACTGAATAGAGCTGGAGTTTCTTTAATCTAGCTGGATAAGGCACATGTTTTAGACCTATGATCCTCTTGGTGAGGTACTTCTGGGGTCTTTCCAGTTGTTGCATGTGCCGGGTGAGATACATCCCAAATGGAGCATTATATTCAATCATGGGCCTGACAAGGGAGGAATACAGAGGTACAATGACCTCCTTTGATCTGGATGAGAATCCCTTCATGATGAGATGGGCAAGGTAGAAAGTCTTTCTGACCACTTTGGCAACATGGTTGTCAAAGGAGAGGTCACTATCGACTTGAGTCCCCAGGTCTCTGATTACATCTTCTGTATTCAGTGGGTTATTGTCTACGTGATAGTTTGTGGGTACTTTGTTTTTCCCAAAGGGGATGACTATACATTTTTGGCGTTAAGTTTGAGGCCATGATTCCGGCACCAGTTGTCCGTTTCAGTGAGACCTTTCTGTAGGATGTGTGTGTCGGCAGGTGAATCCACTATGGCACCCAGTTTGCAGTCATCTGCAAACTTTGTCAGCCATAATCCTTCCATATTTGCTTTCACATCTGAGAAATAAATGCCGAATAGGAGTGGACCCAAGACTGAGCCCTGTGGGACACCACTTGTGACGGGTTTTGATTCTGACATGGCTCCAGCAATTTTAACCTTATGGGTTCTGTTTTTTAGCCAATTTGCTACCCATCTTGTGACATATGGATTTACATTTAGGCTGCTGAGCTTGTCAATGATGCCAGAGTGTGGTATTGTGTCAAAGGCCTTAGCCAAGTCCAAATAGGCAGTGTGGACAGCCTTGCCCTCATCGATGGCACTAGTGACTGTCTCAAAGAAGTCAACCAGGTTTAAGAGGCAGGATCTGCCTTTTACAAAACCGAACTGTGTGGGATCAAGGGTCTGCAGATCCCCAATGTCGCCATTTATGAGTTCCATGATGATTCTTTCCATAGCCTTACAGATCAGGCTGGTCAAACTTATGGGGCGGTAGTTACCTGGGTCAGTAGAATTTCCCCCTTTGTGGAGTGGGACCACTGTTGCTGTGCGCCAGTGTTCAGGTACATATCCTGTTGTGAGGCTAAGATTGAATAGAGTTCTTAGGGGCGGGTTTAGTTCATCTTGGAGTTCACGTAACACGCAACCGGGGATACCATCGGGTCCCATAGATGCTGTGTTTTTTGCCTTGTTGAGTGCTGATTTCACCTGTGTGTCTGTGATGACAGGTAGGTTACATTCAGCAGGAATAGTTACTTCATCTTTAGGGGGTGAGGGAGGGGAGAAATTTGCACTGAACCTATCTGCCAGAATGTTGGCAATGTCAGTAGGGTCAGTGAATTTTTTTCATTGTGTACTAGCTCAGAGCATATCTGAGAATTTCCTCCCGAGGTTCTGACATAATTGAAGAAGGCTTTGTGATTGTCTTTGGTATCCTTGGCAATCTTTTTCTCAAAGTTTGCTTTAGATGTTTTTATGAGAGAGCGTAGTTTTTTACTTGTGCTGATCAGGGAAGCCTTTCCCTTGTGGGATTTGGCTCTGTCCTGCAGTAGCTTCCTTCTTTTGTTGTACAGTTTGTTTATAGCCGGGGTCCACCAAACCGGGTGTTTTCCCTTGGTGGAGAGGGTCTTGGTTTTAGTTGGGATTGCCTGATCCATGCATTCCTGGAGATGTCCGTAGAAGGCTTTTGTGAAGGATTCAGCATTTTGGGATGTGGTTTCCATTAACCCAGTAGGCTTAAAGGATATCATTTCTGACTTAAGGAGCGCAAAGTCAGCTTTTGAAAAGTTTTTCACTGTAGTCTTTTGTTCTGGGGTGGGGGTGGGATATGTACATCCAACGTGATCAGTTTATGATCAGATCTTACTAGTGAGGGGTTTATATCTGGTGTGGAGCATTTGGACCCCATGTTTGTGATAATCAGGTCAAGTACATTATCTCTCCTCGTAGGAGAGGTGACCAGTTGCTCCATAGCATTTGAGTTTATGAATTCCAGGAATCTTTGGGCCAGGGTGTTAGGGCTAGAATAGTGGGCCCAGTCTATGTTGGGGTAATTGAAGTCACCCAATATGATGGTGTTTGGTGTGACATTCATATCCTCCAGTGTTTTCAGGAATGCTTGATGGGATTCCTGGGATTGGGAGGGTGTTCTATAACATGCGACCAGTTGTATGGCAGTTTTGCCTATGGTGAGTAAAACTTGTATGGTTTCTGATGCTTCATGAGTAGCCACCAATCGAGAGGTGTAGGTGTCCTTTATGAAAATGGACACTCCCCCTCCCTTTGTGGTTCGGCCTGGAACTTGAGGCCGAAACGCATGATATGAGGTATAGCCTGGTATAGACAGATACTTACACAAAGTTATCCTATTCAGGTCAACAGATGGTGCCATTAAGTTAAAAATTGTTGACATTTCAGTACAAAAATAAAAAAGCATCAGACTTCTTTTTCAGGTACTTGCACTTCTTAAAGCAAATTCTCCCAGTGCCGGGGCCATGTAGTTTGTGAAGAGCTACGAATGGTAAGAAGAATTCACAGTGTAAAACCAAATACTGCATGTGTACATAATCAATCATACAATCACAGAGATACCTCAGATACTGTGCAAAGACATGATAGTGACAGCCTACGTGGATCTGTTGATTTCTTTACAGATTTGGGAAGACTGCCAGGAGATTATAAAACACAAATGAAATCTGATATAGTGTTGGGGATTTATGCCCCCTAGGGGGAAAAGCTGCAACAGTCATAAGTAAAGATGAAGTAAGGAGAACTGAAGGCCTAGTTGTTATTAAGAACTAAGCCGAAAAAACTCAATGGCTAAATAGTTTAGTCACTATTGGAAAAAAGACAATGCATTCATTTGTATTGCTCTGCAACATCTGAATAAAGCTATTATAGGACAGCATTATGGCTCATGGTTAAAAAGTGGTTTATGAATACCAAATGTTAAGTTTTTCACAGTACTTGATGCAAACTGAGGTTTCTAACAGACAAAGCAAGGTCAGAAATGCTCTAGATTGCACAGAATTAATGCAGCACTAGGAGGGTACATATTCCTTATAGTTCTGTTACGTATTTTGTTAGCACCAGAGGTATTCCAGAAAACTGTTGTCCACAAAATGGAAGGATTGGAAGTTGTTATAGGCAAAATAAATATTTTACAGTGGAGCCAGACATGAGAGCAGTATGGGAAGAAACTCATAAAATTGCTGAACAGATTACGATAACATGATCTCAAGCTAAGTAAGAGAAAATGCAAAATAAGAGTAACAAGTAGGAATTTATGCCACATATTCTAATCTTAGAAGGTCTTAAACTCGATCCAGAAAAAAAAATAAATCAAGCTGCAGTGCATCTGCCAAGCCCAGAAAGCAAATAAACATTATAAAGATTTCTAGGAACCATGCAATAGTTTGCAAAGTTTGACTTAATATGTCTGAGATAATTATAGCTATAAGAAATTTGAATACAACCTTAGAGCAAAATGCAGCCTAGTAACTGAGCTATGAACTCGAAAAGAGTTTTAAAATACTCATGAAACTACTCACAGATGCTTGAAATTAAGATAATATGATGTGAATGAGTAACTCGTGTTGCAGGTAGATGCCAATTAGAACAGTATAAGAAGTCTGATTACAAATGCACAAAAGAAAATATTTTCTCATAGGAAAGGAATTCTCAGAGTGTTTGCTTGGTGGAAATAAACTTCAGGAATATGTATATGCTACTGAAGTCCATGTGAAACCCTACCTCAAACCATTGAAAGCATATTTAGGCTTTTTTCATATAATGCCCCACCTAGTTTACAGAGGATGTCATGTAATCTACAGAAGTAAGGTCTGAAAGTGATATATGAACCAGACAAGGAACTAGAATTAAGAGATAAAGTTAACCAAAGTGTATTCATCAGGGAAGCTTTAAGGGTTACTGGAAAAATAATTTGGTGATACTACAGTTAACAATGACCAGGGAAGCTTTAAGGGTTACTGGAAAAAGAATTTGGTGATGCTACAGTTAACAATGACCAAGGAAGCTTTAAGGGTTACTGGAAAAAGAATTTGGTGATACTACAGTTAACAATGACCAGGGAAGCTTTAAGGGTTACTGGAAAAAGAATTTGGTGATACTACAGTTAACAATGACCAGGGAAGCTTTAAGGGTTACTGGAAAATTAATTTGGTGATACTACAGTTAACAATGACCAGGGAAGCTTTAAGGGTTACTGGAAGAAAGAATTTGGTGATACTACAGTTAACAATGACAGAGAAAAGTAAAAGAATTTCATAAATGCATCAATACTGACTTACAGTCATCACTAAATGCAAGCTTGGGTATTGACTAGCATTTCTATGGTATTGCACTGGGATGAAACTACTAGGCTTAAAATGGTCTCCGGGTCAACAGCCTAGTAATCTCCTATGATTCTGTGATCTAAGTGATGAAAGACATTACCATGAATGGCTGGTCTTGGAAAAACTATCAATAATTATTTTAAAGAACAAAAAGTTCATGTTTTGAAAATGTGTTTTTAATATATTCATATGTCTCCCTTTGATATAAACCTCCCTTGCCATGCTTAGCATAGTGTTAAGGTTAATCCACTGTGATCAGTATAACATAATTCATTTCACTACCTCATACTTACATGATATACTTATGTATATCTGTGTGTGTGTGTGTGTGTGTGTGTGTGTGTGTGTGTGTGTGTGTGTGTGTGTGTGTGTGTGTGTCTGTGTTATGTTTTCCTTTACAAAAGGGGATATTACATATAGTAAAGCTATGTTGATAGGCATATATTATGATATGTAAGTTATTTCCGAGAACACATTTAGAATATAAAACTCATAAAGGTTAGACCACATATTCTGCCTGTGTGTGCTATTTAATAAGCCTCTGACATTACACAAGTGACTTGGACCCCTTCATGAATTTCAGACCTCATGGAGCCATGATTTCATGGTCGATGAGAAAGAGTTTATTTACTTAGTTAACTTTTTTTTTTATTATTTTAGTGTTTGTTAATGTGGGCGGTAAACTAATTCAGAGTGGACCCATTTCAGGCACTGTCCTGGCTCTGAAGACTTATTTTTTATTTTTTTACAAATAATACAAAGTTAGAATGTTAATATATGTAAGGAGACATATTACATCTGCAAAGGCAAACAACAGATATGCACATTGTTAAAGAGGAAATGCTGCAGTGCTCACAAAACCTAAAGCTGTTTAACGGTTACACACGTAGATATGCAAACAGTACATAACAAATGTAGAATAAGGTATATAAAATTAGATGCAGTGAGTGTACAATGTAGCATGACATGTATAATATTACATGCAGAAGTATACTACACTTGGCACAAAAAAGTAGGATACAAGGCATTTCAACGGGGACAAATACATAAGCAATTAGCAGTGCAGTTTTGTGAAAGTTTCTAGAGTGCCAGAACTGGTATGCAAGATATAAAAAATTAACAAGTGACATAGTCCATGAACAAAAGACACTGAAAAATATAGGTAAATTTGAGAAATTTTATTGGACCAACTTACTAAAACCTTTGGAGTAACAGGAGCCCTTTGTCAGGACTTAATAAGTTATTGATGTTAAATAGAGCAGTTTTATAACCATTTGTGCCTTCAGAGGGAGAATGACGTACATCATGTCTTTCCTACTGGCTAAAAGGAAATACTTACAAATACCACTGAGGAGTAGGGGAACGCTCATTGTACAACTTGGATGTTTAGAACTATAGCAACTATATCTTACGGACGTGTGTGTGTGTGTGTGTGTGATTGTATGGGGAAAGTCTTCTGTTAATGTGTGTGTGTGTGTGTATGTGTTTGTATGAGGATGGTCTCCTGTTAGTGTGTGTGTGTGTGTGTGTGTGTGTGTGTGTGTGTGTGTGTGTGTGTGTGTAGTTTGTTAGAGCAAATAAGTGAAGATTAAGATTTGCTCAAGAAGGAAATGGCATGATGGATGTAGGCCTGATAATCCTAAGCCAGTGATAGTCACACACGTGGCTAGGGCATAGGATTTCACAAAGTGATGTGGTTGCTCACTTTAACTAACAGTGGTAGGGTTAAGGACTTTTTTGACTTCTCCTGTCTCCCAAGCTAGAGAGACCCAGTACATGGGAATGAATCGACTCAGTAGTCAGCAAACATGGAAGAAAAAATCTCTAGACGTTTTAAAAGGAAAAGATTATGGACATAGTCAAAGTCCTTATAGGCATGTAAGGTCATAAATGTTTATTTGTTATTGTTTTCATATAGGTGATCTCTAATGATTTCTGGTGTTAGATTATCCTCTTCAGTTTACTTTCCTTTAATAAAATCTGGTTAGAAGGGGTTAGCAATGACTTTTCAACAGCTTGCCTAGTGTGCTTGTATGGATTCTTGTATTTTATGTCAGTGTTATTTGCTGAAATAGGATGGTAGTTTTACTAGGCTTTGGAATAAAAATGGAATATGACTTGTTCAGGTAAGGGCTATCATTTTTAAGTCATCATATTATTAAAGGCTATAACTAACATTCCACATTAACTGTGGGTCTTAAAAATGCTTCTGAGAAACTACTAGCTTTTCAGGATTTCTTTGGCAACTTTCTGTGCCTCTTTTTCATATCAGTGCAGCAGACAACTAATATATTTTATCATTGGGAAGAAGTGAGGACTAGACTGATACTTAGTGCTGTCCTCACTGATTATGCTTAAAATAGGGTCAAAGTATGTTTCTTCATAAGCATAGAGAAAGACCTTCCACAAAATCTTCCTTTCTATTGTATAATATTCCTTGCTTATTTTAACAGCTGAAACATGAAAGGAAAACACTGACCCCCATCTGAAATTCATAACCATGAGCTCCCATACTTCAAGCAGATGTTACTGTTCCTGGAATACCAAGTACTCTCTATAAAATTAGGTAATGAGCTTCTCGTTTTCCTTCCATGTTTCAATTGTTAAAATAATGCTAGGTTGATAATTTGTACGGCATGTGGTATCTTAGCTGATAGGAGAAATAGTTTTTTTAAGGGAAGCTCGCTGCCTACCTCTCCAGAGGTTCTTTGTTAGTCCAAAGGCAGTGACAACTGTAGTGAATGTAAGAGGTCCTTAGTTCAGTTCCCAGGCAAAGGTCAGTATTTTTCTTTCATGTTTCAGGTGTTAAAACATTGTTAGATTGAAGTTTCATATTGCATTTGGATGTGTGCATAAAAAATTACTATTTTGGCAGTTTCATTGCTGAAAGGAGAAATATCTGCTCTTATGAGGTTGGTAGTAACTGTCTCCTTATTAACCCAAACGGAATGACAATTGCACAGAGGCAGGAGATCCTTGGTTCAGTTTTCAATCAAAGGAAAATGTTTTCCTTCTATGTTTCAGTTTTTGAAACAATGCTAAGTTGAGGATTTATGCTGCATTTGGATGTGTTTAGAAAAAAAATCACCATGATGGTGGTTTCCTAGCTGAAAGGAGAAATAACTACTTGTAAAGTAAGTTGGGTGCCTAACTGCCTAGTGACCCAGTGTTAATCCAAAAGCAGTAAAGACTGGAAAAAAATGCAAGAGGTCCTTCAAATTCCATATGGGATTCAATGTTTTTCCTTTCATGTTTCAGTTGTTAAAATGATGCTAGGCTGATAATTTAAACTTTTTTTTTGTTTTTTGTGCATATAAAAAAGCCTAGCTAAAAGAAACTCCAAATTCAGTGCCCAACTGTCCCGACATGAAGCAATGGCAACCACACAGAGTGCAAAGTCCAACATTCAATTTCCAGATGAGAGTCGGCATTTTTCTTTTATGCTTCAGTTGTTAAGAAATGCTTCATTGTGGATTTGCCCTCCTTTTTTTATTTTTTTTTTTTTTAGCTGAGTGCAATTTTTCATTTCTGTTGTTTTTCAAATATTGTTACACACTTAAAGGGCTATGGTCACAGTATGTATATTTAGCATATTGTTCAGATCATGTGGCAAAGTACTGTGAATTACAGTCAGGAGTGTGAATAAAACCCTGAAATTTAATTACTTTGTATAAATGAAGATAATTTTGTGTGATTAAAGTTAGTTTAGCACCTTGGAGTTAACACAGATCAGAAAGAAACTGCGACAAAGAAATGTTAACAATGTCTCCAAACTTGACTGTGAGACACAATGACACAAATGATTCCAAACTGCAACCTCAAATAAATACAGAGACAAAATACCTGAAATTATGGTATCCAGGACTTTTCATATTATGGGGAAAGAGTGCATTGTGGCGGAGACAGACTGAGAAACAAGTTCAAGTTAGTACAGAAGGCTTGATTACAACATTTTGGGATGTGTAACAAATGATAAAACAATATTATCCAGTAGAATGACACAGAAGGACCAGTATTGCATAAAAGATGTAGGATCTAAACCTGATAGAAAGAAAATGTATAATAAAGACACCTAGAATGACACAGAGGAGTCAGTACTTCAAATTATTTAGGATGTTGACCTGGTTGAAAAGTGTGTGTGTGTGTGTGTGTGTGTGTGTGTGTGTGTGTGTGTGTGTGTGTGTGTGCGTGTGCGTGTGTGTGTGCGTGTGTGTGCGTGTGTGTGTGTGTGCGTGTGTGTGTGTGTGTGTGTGTGTGTGTGTGTGTGTGTGTGTCTGCGTGTGTGTGCATGCGTGTGTGTGCATGTGTGCGCGCGCGTGTGTGCGTGTGTTTCAGTATTCTGTTAAAGTTTTAGAGTTGCCCTTTAACATTAATAGAGGTAATCTAAAGGAATGTGAGGATAGTGGATTACAGTTAATATTTTACTTGTTAATAATATGATTAGACATGCACTAGTAACAGTATAAATGTTTGAAATACTTGTCTTTATTTTCATGCAGTGCAAATAAACTGTTGCAGGACTGATTATTAAAAGTCTTTGTACATAAAAGTTCTTGTACATAACCTTGTCTATTACTGCAATCTACCATTTCCTTAACTTCTACCCCACACAAATGAATGTCCTGTACTCACTTTCTTTTACCTCTCCCCCATTTTACTCTGTCTCCTTCTGTTCTTTTTTAAACTGGGCCTTTTCTCCATGTTCTCTTATCATATCCAATATATCATTTCAAAACCTTTATCCTTTACGATTCTAATTCAATATATGTCTTCACAATCCCCATCCTGTTATCTAAGTGTCTAACCCCTGCTCTCAACCTGTCTCCATATTCACCTGTCTTTACAACTCACACCTCTTATAATTATTGCACCTACTGTAGATATTTATTACAGTTTATTGTTTATTTTATCTCTACCTTTATAACTATAGAGGTCTTCTCCCTGGGCTACCACTGAAAATCATCTTTTGCTCTGTTATGCCTTCCCAGTAAACAACAGGAATGAATGGATGAATAAATGAATGAATTAATTAATGAATGAATGAATTAATTAATTAATTAATAAATAACTAGATAGATAGATAGGTAAAAGGTGTGTTTGCTTTAATCCAGTGTAAGACTACCTGCAAAGGAATGAAAGGTGTTAACTTGAACCATCACCTAGGTAAACACAACACTGTACTGTTATTATTCAATGCAGTGTTATATAAGATATGGAAAAGAGCCATGGTTTAGCATTCTTAACAAAGATTATACTAGAATGGAAACTATGCTACACAAACACAACCAGAGAAATGTCAAAACCATCTACATTGAAGAGACATTTCCTGAAAATATTAAAACTGTTTTGTCTTCATTGCAGGTTGATTTAGATCACTTGGACAGACTGCTGGTAAATGGAGCAGACGCCAATGCAACTGACAAATATGGACAGACAGCATTACATGAGGTATTTTGTGATGAGTCATTCACATTGTTTTTTTGCTGGTGTTACATCTTGCCTGACAGATTCGTTTTTTAAAAACATTTATTATCACATTTATTTATTTATTTACATTTGTTTACTGGGTAAATATCGGATTGGGCAAAAACAGCCCATTTTCAGCGGAGACAAGGGGAGAAAAGCTCCAGTACATACACATAGTTATACAGGCAGAATGAAACACGAAAAAATGGTTATATATTTATACAATTAGTTACAACTATAGGTTTTAAGCAAGCTGCATCATTACATAGTAAACAACAGTTACAAAAGCATCACTGATTACACACATTTTTTGTTTGTTTAGAAGGATCAGATGATAAGGTGGTATCCTCAACAAGGGGGATATGAGAGCATGTTGAGAAGCAGAATAAGGAGGATAGAGTAGAAAAAGCAGGTTAGTCTGGACGAGAACAGGAGCATGTCCAGTGAGTTAAGAAATATTGTTTTAGGGCCTGCTTGAAATTATGTGTGTTATTGACGGCTAGGATATGTTGAGGAAGGGAGTTCCAGTAATCAGCGATTTTGCAACTGTATAAGGAATCACCGTACGACTTATAAGATTTGTTAACTTTGAGTAGCACCTTGTCTGCTGACCTGAGAGATTTAAGGTTTGTATATGGCTGGACAAGGTCCCTTAGAGCTGGGCAGTTATCAGATTTATACATAACTGAGTGGGCGATTAATAGTTGATTTAGTATAAGTAAGTTTGGAAGTCCTATCTAGTTGAGTTAATGAAGGGCAATGCAGTGATGTGTTTTTTGAGGGTGGTTAGATGAAATTTGGCTATCTTATTGTAGCAGGATTCAATGTTATTAATTTCTGTTTTGCGAAGGTTGGTAAATGCTTTTGAACAGTATAGTAGTGAGGAAAGAAGGTGGGTTCTTGCTATAGCCAGTTTGACATGGTTGGTAAGATAGGGTCTGGCTCTATATAGAGTACCAAGTTTTATATGTACTATTTTAATTGTCAGTGCTATGTGTTTGCTGAACGTCAATGCATTGTCAATACTGACCCCAAGTAGTCATGTGTGTTCATCTGGTTCTATTTTAGTACCATTGAAAGACAGGATAGTAAGAGGAGGTTTATTGTTTAGAATGGAAACATTTGATAATATCATGAGGTTAGTTTTAATGGGATTTAGTAAAAGTTGATGGGCTGCAAGGTAGTTTTCTATATTGCGAAGGGCAGTCTGAGTTTTTTCTTGAAGCAAGTTAATATTGGGAGCAGAGCAGATAAGGATGGCATCATCTGCTTATTGTATGATATTGGCTGGGCTAGCGGCTGAGTAGAGGTCATCATACTTCCCAACCATACCAAATTACTCAGTTTCTACCGGGTTTTGAGGTCCAAATAATGGAATGTCATGATTCCCGAGTGACACCCCTTAATTTCCTAATTTCCCAGCTTTTTATTTTAATTTTTTTCTGGCTTTTTGAGCTGACATCATCGTGTGTGCAATGATGTCAGCTCCATGAAATGGCCTGCCAGCCTGTCGGAATTGAGCTAGCTCAAGAAGCCTCAATAACATGCGTCCATTTCCGGCCACGAGGGAATGGTGGTTCTGGGAATGGAACAAGCCATGTGGCTGTTTGTAAAGCTAGATGAGGTATTTATTATGCTGCCTGCGAGAGAATGGTGGTTCTGGGAATGGCCACAAGGCACAGGAATGGGCGGAACAAATCTAGAGGTATTTGCACTGATGGGACAGTTTTAGTTTTAAAGATGAGAAAGAAGGGTGTGTGTGTGTGTGTGTGTGTGTGTGTGTGTGTGTGTGTGTGTGTGTGTGTGCGTTTGTAGGGTGAGCTTGTATGTGCCAATTTTACATTGCAAAAATATGGATTGTGCATTTTTTTAAATAAATGTTTTAAATGAGAGTTGATGCCAGTGCTTGTTTCACTTCTATGATCTGCTCATGTTAAGACTAACTTGAATTTCAGAAATTTGTTCTGCATATTTTCACAGGTGTTTTCTTTGTCATCACTCATTCTTTTAACGTTATATTTTTTTTAAACAAATGTTCTATTATGAAAATGTTGTTTTCCAGAGTTGTACTTTGTTTTAGGTTTCATTGTCTTTAATAAACTGCATTTTTTACCATTATAATTTTGTTTATGAAATGAGTATACAGCATGAACATCCATTCCACATCCCACTTTTTCATGAATGACAAATAATACTACATTAATTATGTAAGCAATTAAGCTGCTTAAGCAAGTATTGTTGCCACCTGTCAGGAAGGAGTATTCACTTTATACTGTTATTCAGTAACCAGAAAAATGTCAACAAACAGGGAGAATACTTAAAGTAATATAAATAATAATAAATGAAAGAGGAAAGCACATGGGGTGCCTAATCAGAATGTCAAGATTGAACACCATAATTCAAAAAAAAGAAAGTACAATCCTCAAAACATAACAGCAAATTGTAGAAGATGTTACTTCTAAAAGGCTCACACTACTCATACATACTAAATGTGAGATCATAGAAACTTGAGAAGCACAAATACTCCAAGCTACAGCAGTTTTGGATCTAGTGTATGTTTCTTTGTAATCTCAGTATTTTGATGTTTTGGGTGTTGCCCTTACAGTCCCGAAACATGCATGGGGAACCCAAGCAAGCTTAGCATGCACTTAAATTATGGTACAAAGCAATAATAAATTTATATCTGAATTTCACAGTACAATAGCTAGACTGAGTTTTCTGTCCAGTACATAAAATATTGGGTGTTTGCTATGTGTTCATGCATTCAGGTATAGATAGATGGACATTTTTGGAATTATCTGTACAAGAGCTCACAAAACCCAGATGCTATCTGCACAAGGACTATACTATACTATGTCCTTCTCCTCTGCCATTTCATTTTGATTTCCCCATGTGTAAGCAAAGCAAATCTCTTCTACATTGACAGCATTCTGAAAGATATCTGAAGGGTTTTACAAATCAAGGAAAACATTTGAAAGTCTGCAGGTGGACAATGATTTTACAATAATACGTTAGGATGTGTTTGATCTTACTAAAGCATTTGTGTTCTAATGATTAGATAAATATCTATTAATGTGCGAAATATTTCCAGACTGTCCCCTAAGCAGTCTCTTGTATCTATCCAAAAATCTTTCCAGAGTCTGTGTGTGTGATAATACATGCCAAATGATCTTCTTTGAAGAAGCTTAGGGCATACTATTCTCCCTGTCTGCCCTTTCAAATGTCTTTATACACACTACACTAACCACAGTGGTTATTTTTATTTT
Organism: Protopterus annectens; assembly: GCF_019279795.1. Classification (NCBI taxonomy): domain Eukaryota; kingdom Metazoa; phylum Chordata; order Ceratodontiformes; family Protopteridae; genus Protopterus; species Protopterus annectens. Next base: position 89,510,377 of record NC_056732.1, on the reverse strand, counting down.
CATATTGGCTAGCTATAGATACTCTGGACCTTCTTATCACTGGGTATGCTATATTAGTGGATGAGGGTTGTGCTATCCATGTGGCACTATTTCAGTTAACTGTGGATAGTGAGTTGTTGACAGAAGAAATGGACAGAACTCACCCATTTCTTTATTCTTGGATCAGTGGCATGGCATTTCTGTGTACTGTAGTAATTCCCCAGAAAAATAAACAATAGCAGTTTCACTTAGCAGACATCTTAGTAGGCCCCTGTAACTGTATGTAGTTTAGTCAATTGCACAACTTGTTTTTCATTTGTACTAAGTGTGAATGCAATATAATGGAATTAGAATGCATAGAACTGACTTTTTAGAATATATTGAACAAAAAGATATATATCAAGATCTGTATACAGCTGTAAATACTGATTCATACAAACTGAAGAAAATATGCAGTAAATGCAGATTGACGTCATTTCATTTACTACTGGCTGAGCTGTTGAACCTCTTACTCAGAGTATTACAGAATATAAAAGAATTATAAGGTTTGATCTTAGCCAGAATATAAAAATAAAATAAAATCTCTCTCTCCCTGCTTGTGGATGATTGTTTATTGAATTATCTAATTAATCCATTGTATGTTTCCTGTTTTGTGTGCAAGGGCCTATGATTTGAAAACAGCCCAAAGGTAATCTTTATTCACCACTGGCCAGATGCATTTTCTTTGGGTGTGGTGTGGATTTCAATGCTGTTTCAATGAATGTGAGTTTCAAGGGCAGAGAAGTTTTAATGCTAAATCTATTTTTATTGTGAGACAGTATTGCTTTGTTTAGCAGATGTCTATTAGTGTTTGTGCAGTGTGCTATAAAATGTAAAAATAAAATCCAAATAATCATTGTAGAAGTAAAGCAGTATGCACCTTAGTGTTTATGGTAAATGGAGTGAAATAGCCAGGTAATGGGACATTGGAATGGCTGCAGGCAGACCCTTGTGCCATATTTTTTGTCTGTTCTTCAGTTTGTGTTTGAATGTTGGTATCCCACAATTCCGTTGGAGTGGGCGGCATTATGTAATTGTGTATGTAAATTATATGTTAATCAATGTATAGATTTGTACCTATTTTTAATTGGCCTTGTCCATATTTTTGATGTTTCCAGGTTGAGAGGTATGGAGGTCATTAGTAAAAACAGTAAAGATCAGAGGCCCAAGTATTGAGCCCTGAGGGACTCCTACTGATATAGAAAGCTGAGGGAGAATTTATTCTCCCATAAGGTAGCTTGCTTATGATTGAAGGGGTAGCTGTGGAACCAGCTTAGGGCTTCAAGGCAGAAATTATAAGAGGCCAGTTTATTTACTAAGATTTGATCAGATATAGTGTCAACGATTTTTGACATATCAAGGAAGGTTGCTGAAACAAGTTGGTTATTGTTTTTGAGTTGATTACTAGAGCTGGTAAAAGTTATAAGGGTTGTATTAGTACTGTGCTTGGGCCGAAAGCCATGTTGTGTATGCGATAAAAGATCATTCTACGGGAAGTAGCCTAATATTTGTTTGTGGATACACTTTTCTAGTATCTTAGCTAGGGCTGAGAGAATGGCTAGTGGTCTATAGCTGGAAATATATTTAGAGGATCCTCCTTTATGAAGTGGAATGATATAGGATATTTTCCAGAGGTAGGGCACATACTGTTCAGAGATAGAATGATTGATTAGAATGGATATAGGGTAGGCAATGGATGGAGCATCTAGTTTCAAAAAGTCTCCAGGTAGTTGGTCAGTGGCAACAGTGCATGGTTTTATCTTTGTTAGTAGGTTTTGTATGAAACTTGTTTGGATGGGCTCAAATTTGAGATGGGAGGGTAACTGGGTAGATGGAGTGGGTATAGAAAGAGTAGAGTTAGTAGCATTGTTTAGAAGTGAGGTTACTGAGGTAATAAAATGGGTATGAATTGAGTGGCTATACATTCTGTAGTATTAATTGTTGCTGGGGTTGGAGTAGTGGGCTTTCCAGGTTGAAGAAAGTGGTTAACTGATTGCCAAAATTTGGGGGGTGGGGTTGTTTGGTATTTTAGCTGATAAGATTGAAAGAATTTTTTTTATCTTATTTAATTTGTTTCTTGGCCTAATTTCGGAGTTGTTGGTAGGTAGTGAGATTAGCATTATTTTTGTTAGAACAATAACAAGATCATTCTCTGTCTCTTTCCTTGAGTAATTTAAGTGTTTCTTTTGCTAACCAGGGGAGTATTTTCTTTTTTGTACGAATTTTCCTAAGTGGAATTTTTTGTAGAAAAATATTGTTAAAGTATTGCACCACAAGGTCTAGTTGTAAGGTTCTCGGAGGTGCCCAGTTATGTTGTTTTTAGATAGCATTAAAGCTGGATGGGGAAAATTGTTTTTGTTCTGAATGTAGCTAAATGTGATATTACTACAGTTATTTGAATTTTTTCTTATTAGATACACTGGGAAGTGATCATGTAAAGTATCAGGTAGGCAGCCGGCTTCATATTTAATATTAGTATTATTTGTTAGAAGCCAATCAAGGGTGGAATGTCTATTTGTGTGCTTGTCAATGTGTGTCAGATGGAGTATGTTTTGGTGAAAGTTATATAGGTTTATAAAGTTTGTTGAAGAATTAGAGGAGCAAGTGAGCCAGTCAAGGTTAAAGTCACCAAGTATTATTGTTTCATGATTAAAGTTAACGGAGGCCCATTCAAGGATGTGTTCTGTATTTTGGAGGTTATTAGCAGGGGGGAGGTAGATAGCTATAATGATAATAGATTTGTGTTTATGTCCAGTTTAGCAGTTAAAATTTCTGGCATTAGGGAGATTGGATGGGATGAAGTTAAGCTGAACTACTTTAAGGTTTTCTTTGAACATGATAACAGTGTCTTGTTGTTATTTTCAGCTATAAAATCTACTAGAGCCACAACTCATACCATTCTGTTGCCATGGACCCAATCACCTAACTGCATCACCAGTGACATAGATTAAGCTATTTTCTTGTGTGTCAGAGGGTATGTTACAAGGGAATAAAGTATCAACTAAATAAAGCAGCAAGTAAAAGCAGCTGGTAAAACAAAAGAACAGGCTAATACAGCACTGTATAAAACACTTGTTAATTAAAAACAGTAAAAAGTACATAACAGATGAGTGCTTTCACGCCAAAGGTGCTTCATCAGATCTAAAAACTAACAAACAGTGCTTAAATACACTCAGGAAAGTTCAAAATCACCTGGTCAAGTCACTTGCCCTCAGCAACAGTTTTACAGGTATATGTTCATTTAATCATTTCCCTTTGTCATATTGTAAAATTAACATCCTTTAACTTCTAAGCATTCTGTTTTTGTTCTAATATCACCTCCTCTGGCTCCTATATTCAATAATTCCAAAACTAAAAACTTAAAAGAGTGTTCAATGCCAATGTTACAAATATGGTTTACATAAAGTATTCCTACTGTCATATCTGATTATTTCATATAAGTGTTCCCTGATACGATTCTTCAACATTTGAGTCATCTTACCAACATAGTAACATCCACATTGATCACAAACAGCCACACAGACCACGTTGCTACTAGTGCATTCGGCATAGAAGTTGAATTTAAAAGTTCATCCAGTAACAGGATGTAAAAAGATATCATCCAATTGTACTTACACGTTACATAATCTGCATGGATGTGTCCCTTTCCTAACCAAGATACAGGGTCTGTTGCTAACTAGAGGTTTATAGCAAAGCAGTTTCTTAATGGAACTATTATTTCTATAACAAAAGTGTATAACTTCACCAAGGAAGTCCCTGCATCTGGTATCAGTAGTCAGAATATGCCATTGCTTCCTAATATATCACAGATAGGTTGAATGTCATTTGAATAGGTAACATACATTCAAAATCATTTCTGTTATTATTCTGCCTTACCACAGTACCACAGTGTCAACACTGTAGTTAGAAAAATAGGGTCTAGCTGAATCATTTCTGTGTGACAGAACCACATGATGCACCATCCCTATGTCATATTCAGAGTACCCCCTAGAGTGAAAGTCCTCACTCAGGGTCTCAAAAGAGGAAAGTATATTCTCATCATTTCTATTCAGTCTTGCATGTCTGTAAGATTTCCCTTTCAGCACATTACACTTTACACACTTAGTATGCATACTCTGGTAGTGCAGTGTTAACTTTCCTGCATGGTTTACTATAGAGCTGAGTACCAAAACCATTAGGGGTATTCAAAACACAAACATCAATAAAATCTATCAAGGTTCAGGAATACTTAAATGTTGAACTTTAAAAAATCAGAGGTCTAATTTAAATAGTCCACAAACTTATTCAGGGTCTCTATTGAGCTAGTCCATATAAAGAACACATCATCCACAAAATGTGCATAATATGAGATGTACTGGAGAAAGAAGTTACTTCTGTCTAGAACATATAGAGACTTCCAAATGTGAACACCATGTTGGCATAACTGCTTGCACATATGGCCATTTTGCTAGGCTGTTTTTGTCTAAAACTCGATTATTCCATAGGTCAGATACACTTGATATGTTCATAGCTTGACATTATACTTATGAATAGTGTCTTCATGTTTCATGACAGCTATTATCATCAGAATGTTGGGGTGGCCATGGGCATTTTGTTGCTGGGTATGATACACTAATGACAGAAGGCTGGAAAGCATAATAATGTGGCAAGACTGTTGCACTGGGGATTGTGCAAACATTATAATACTGAAGTAACCGAAAAACACTGGAAACATGAGCCACAAGGCATTATAGAAAATGATGACGTTTATATCATGAGATCATCCATTACCAACAGTTCAAAAATTGATACGAGAAAACACGATATAGTGGTCCATGAAAATAAGACAAAAGTAGCATTGGTCATCGAAATTGCTGCACCCAGTGACTACAGTGTGTTATGTACAGAGAGACACAAAGTCATAACATTCCAAGATTTGCATGCAGAAGTGAGGGCAGTGTGGAAAAAGGATACACAGACAGTTCCAATAGTAGTAGGAGCAATGGTTCTCATAAAAAAGAATTTACAGTCATATTTAGATATGTTACTGATACATGCAACTCCATAAGAATTGCAGAAGGAGTCATTATTGGGCACATTGTGGGTGCTACGAAGAACACTTTTGGCTAACATCAAAGACTGAAACAATACTAATTTCATGAACTTTAGTCATACTTTGACACAGGAATGGGGTCCATTCCCATCATAGTATTAGAAACCCGAAACACTTGGAAAAATTAAACCCAGATCTCACACATCCACTTAAACAGCATGTTTACAAAACATGTAAACTTTCCAAGTTTAACCCAGAAATGTTCATTACTAACCTATCATCTATTAACTGGAACTTGCTAAAAATCCTTCCCCTTAGGCGATGCTGTAAATGAGTTCAGTACAACATTTTTGAATATCCCGAAAAGCCTAGCAAGTCCTAAAAGGAAGAGACTAAAAACAAATAATGCAATCTGGCTATCCAAAAAGAGTAGAATGCTAATGCAGGATAGAGAAAAAAAAATGGTGTAAAGAATGTCAAAAATGTAAAACACCACAATATCTTCAGTGCTTCAGAATGTTTCACAATCATATTAAAAAGCAATTAATGAAGACAAAAAACTATACTATAATAACATTCAGAATAATAATAAATACAACTGGAACAACAGGAACCAAGCAGTAGACAGCAAAAAAACAACGAAGGAACAGTTCCACCAAAGGATTTATTGCACACAGTAATCTCTCTCTGACGTCTCGGCCAAAGCCTTCAAGGAGAATAAAATACTCACATAGCAAAGCACTATATATACACCCATTCAATAAAACAATTAAACAATTAATCAATTAAACCACATTCTAATACGATAAAGTTTTCCAATTGAGCTCTTCATTTAGCCCAAAGGGAAACACAGTCTTAAATTTTAAAATATACACAGTTTCTTTCTTCAATAAAACAGTTTTTATACTCTTGTTATTAAACATAGAAACACAAATTTGTTCTAATACTGTCCCCTTCAAGCCATCACTACAACTATTATGAAATTCTAAAAAAATGCATGGCCACAGGGCTATCCTTCTTACAATTATTAATATCTCTAACATGTTCTAGAAATCTAACTTTACATGCCCTTTTGGTTTCCCCAATATAAAATTTATCACAAGGACATTGTAGAGCATATATTACGCCCACAGTGTTGCAATTATAAAAACCAAGACTATCAAATAATAAATACAAGCCTAAAATTTCTTGACAGCCATTAAAAAAGTCTTTCATCCCTACCATAAATTCAACCCTAACCCCTCTCACAATAACTCAGCACTCAAAACCACAATGCAGTTAAACTCTTATTTCATAGATAGTATAGAATCTCTAACCAAGGATTTCCCAACATCTTATCCTAACCCTGCCCTGCAGCCATGTATTACCACATCCACTTTCACTTTTAATCATGTGCCCACATCATATATAAAACTACTCTCAAACAAACTCAAACCATACTCTATTTCAGCTGATGACCTTCCATAGTACTTCTGATAAGCATAAAATAGCAGCTTATAGCATTGCCTGTCTTGTCTCAACTGTTAAAAGTAGGTCAGGCCAGGAATCTCACATTCCATCTCTCTGGAAAAATCACTCATTATTCCTCTATATAAAGGATGAAATTCAACTGACATTACTAACTTTAGACCTATAGCAATTTACTCCCCCTCCAAAATACTTGAAAAATGTATTCAAAAACAATTGCTAAACTATTTCCTGTAGGAAGATTTCCTGTCCCCCATACAACATGGCTTCCATCCTTCCCATAGCACTAATACAGCATGTCCAATCTTTATAGAAACTGTAAATAAAGCTAGAGATAATGGCAAACTAGTATCCACCTTATTTCTACACTTGTCTAAAACCTTCAACATAGGTTGTCTCAAGAAACTTCTACTTTGAATGTCCTCATTCGGTTTTTCTGAGCCCACCCTTCTATGGTTCAGAAGCTACCTATCCAATAGCTATCAGTCAGTAAAATGGCACTCCACTCTTGCTCTCTCTCCATACCTCCTAGTCACCAGTGGTGTACCACAGGGCTCAATCTTTGCTCCTCTTCTCTTTAACATTCTCACGAACACCCTCACATATCCTCACATCTAACAACATGGCACACTTCCAAAAAATTACTCAGGAAGCTTTAACAGCCACTGAAACATGGCTTTCCAACTCACAACTCCTGCTCAACCCTAAAAAATAAAAAACTGCCACTTTTTTCTCCAAATCTCACTCTAATGGCAAAACAAAATTTAAAGTTCTTTCTCTTGATTATGCAGCTACTTCTCATAGAAAATTTTTAGGGATGACAGTGGATGATAATCTTAAATTTGACCTGTACATACAAAATTGCATAAGTAAAACTCACCAAACACTAGGGATGCTTTATAGAGCCAAAACGTTCTCACCGATGCAACTAAAGTTATACTTGCCACTACTTATCTCCTCCCCACTCTTCCTTATGGCACTGCCATCCTTACTAACCTTCAGACATCACGAAAATCAAAACTTGAACAATGCGATAGCAAAGTTGCTAAGTTTGCGCCAAATACACCTTTCAGAACCCACCACTGTATAGTACTAAACTGGTTAGAACTACCCCAACAACTAACATATACACAGTTTCTTACCACCTATAAAATTGTCCAGAATTCATCTGCTTGTCCAGCACTAAATAACATTCTATGTAACTATGTTCCCAGTTGGCAAGAAAATACAGCAGTCAATTGTTCTTTGATGCAAAATCCAAGTTTAATTCACACAAGCAGCTTCCAAGATTTAAAATCAAAGCACATAAAGGCACATTAACGCCCTTCACCAACTCATCGTTTTTGTCTAGTTGAAACAGACTTCATCAGATGCAGACTCATACCAAGCTACACATATTTATATCAATTAATATTTAAATTATCCAATCAGCAACCCTGAATAAATAAATGTATTAAAAAACCTTAAAACTCATGCCTTGTGATAAGAGGGACCCTCCCTTAAGACCGATAGTCTCAGCTGAGGGATCCAAAACACTTCCCTCAGCAAAATATGTGGATAGCAAATTGAAAAAAAATATGGTTGAAAAGAAAGGCAATATTGAAACATTCCTGGGATCTTCTGACAGAATTTAAGCATGAATTATATAGGGAAGATTTAACCTTTGTCACAGTGGATGTGATTGACTTATTCTCCAGCATACCATACACTGAAGGTATGAGTATGCTTGAAGAGCTAATATCTGAAAACACTGAACAAAATCAAAAGGAGAAATTGGTATGTACTGGATTGATGGAATAAGTATTGAAGTACAATTTCATTTTTTTAAAGGGGAATTTTAACAACAGATCCAGGGTGTTGTGATGGGAGCAGCATGTGCTCCCACGTATGCCAACCTTGTTCTCGCCAAATGGGAAGATAAATATGCAATATCCCAATATGCAGTGTGCTGGATGTTTTATAGGAGATTTTTAGATAATATAGTGATTTTATGGATTGAAACTATGCACAATTTGGAAGAATTTATGTATTACATAAACAACACTACTCATTTTTTAAGATTTACTCACAAATGCTCTACAGAGAACCTTGAATACTTTGATGTAGAAGTATATAAGAGCCAGGGCAGATTTGAGTGAAGGGTCTATAGAAAGCCTACATTCTGTAATTCTTTTCTGCACTAAAATAGTGGCCACCCCATTATAAAAGGAATATAGTAAAAGGCCAGTACGTACGAGGAAGCAGAATGACCCCCTGAGAAATGGATTTTCAGCATGAAAGTGAATTATTAGAACAATTGTTTTCTGAATAGGGGGTATCCCATTGAGTTGATAAGAGGAGTGATGGCAGAAATAAATGAGGGCAGAAAAGGAACATTTAAGCCCATATTAGGAGAGAATACTAATGAAGTTAATACATGAAATGCTACTTCTGAGCAAAACTTTGGAAAAGCATTAGTACTGGACTTTATTGCCTTCTGCGGTTTAGCTAGAAAGGTTGTAAAAACTGAATGGGAAAGGTTTGTTAATTTTACTGAACTGGAAGGAGTGTCTAGGGAACCCCTCAAAATTGTATATAAAAATTTGCTTAACTTAAAGACTATTTTAGAAAATGACTGGAAAAGGAAGGAAGGGAATAGGAGAAGAAGAGGGACCTATAAATGCGGTCGCTGCTTTCAATGTGGAAATATAGAAAATACTGATCAGGTATTTATAGAAAGTAGCGGCAGATTGAGGGCAAAGACTACTTTAATTGTGAATCACCTGGAATAGTGTACCTGGCTACCTGTGTGGAATGTAGATCCTTCTATATAGGAAAAACTGAGCGTAAGTTAAGGAGAAGGATCTATGAGCATAAATATGATATACAAAACAAAAAGGAAACAAATGCTCTATAGAAGCACACCACGCGGTATGTGATAGAGCGAATTTCTTATTTTTTGTGGTGGAGCAAATAAAAAAGGAAGTAAGGGGCGGATTGTGGGGAAAAAAAATTGAATACAAGGAATTGTTGTGGCAAATCACTTTAGATGCTGGGACGCCCCCTGGTTTAAATGATAACGGTTCCATTACCCCACTACTTAAAATGAGATCAGCTAAGCTGTGAATAGCAAAAGGAAGTTTCCCATTTGTGTGCATTCCCACTAAAGATCACTAGAGGGAGCCTTTGACAAAGAAATACTAAAAAGTTCACATATTTTAAATACAAGCTTTTAAATTTTATATGTCTTTTAAAATTGTATTGTGTGATGTTGAATATTTAGTTGTATTTATTCATTATTCATTGACATGCAACTTTATTAACATTTGGAATGAAAATGTTCAAGTCTTTTAAGTGTGTTTTTAACATTTTATTTTACAAATGACAAGGCATGAGTTTTAAGCTTTTTAAAATACATTTATTTATTCGGGGTTGCTGATTGGATAATTTAAATATTAATTGATATAAATATGTGTAGTTTGGTATGCGTCTGCATCTGGTGAAGTCTGTTTCAACTACATGAAAACGCTGAGTTGGTGAAGAGCATTAAAGTGCCTTTATGTGCTTTCATTTTAAACCTTGGAAGCTGCTTGTGTGAATTAAACTTGGATTTTTGCATCAAAGAACAATTGACTGCTGTATTTTCCTGTCAAGGGTACTTGTTTGGAGTTTATAGTTCGTTTTTGTACCTTTGCTGGCTTTTACCTGGTTTATATGTTCCCAGTTGGGCATTATGATCCAATGACCAAAAACTCCTGTCGGTCCACAAACCTATCAAGTCTGCTAGGCATTGTCTGTACTCATACCATGTTGCTGAAGCCTGGAACTCCTTATCTCTATCCATCAGGTCAATACCCTCCCTCCCATCCTTTGAAACCATTCTAGAAGACTTCCTAGCTAAAAGCTGGCTCTGTTCTTGCTCAACACCAGGATAATCTATATCCCTAAAAGTGGACAAATACTTATTCATACCTTACACCTCCTTACTCTCCCTTCTCCACTCACCTCCTCATGTCTATAAATTTGTCTCCCATGGCTTTCTCCTTAAATATACCATAAGCATGCTTTTTCTCTCACTTTGTATCGCAATTCCTGTTTGCATTATTCTAACTTACCTTTCATTTCTCTATAAACTAAAATTTCTCTAACAATTAAATCATTATATTACTTGTATCTATTCTTAACCAATGTTTTAATATTATGTCTGTTTGTTTGTGTCTTTCAGCTTTTTCCCAGTTAGGGGTCGCCACAACGGAACTCCGGTCCACTAATTATTGGTAGTTGATTTACCAGCTCTGATGCACAACCTTCAATGAAGGTACGCCCATTCACGCATGTCTCCACACAGAAGACACTCTAGCTGAGAATCGAACCAAACAGCGTCTTACTGTGAGGCGTCAACACTACCACAGCACCACCACAGCGGATCCTAATGTTTTAATATTATGTCTAATTTTGTAAAATTATCTAAACTGTAGTTATTTTTTTTTCATATTATTTTAAAGACTGTAAAATTATTCTTCTTAAAATGTTTTGTAACACTTTGGAGCTTTTCGCCCTGGCCTCTGCTGAAAATGGGCTCCTACCCAGTCAGATTTTCCCAGTAATCAAATGTCAGTCAGTCAATAAATACATAAATAAATAATAATGTTTGTTAATAGCTCACAGTAATTCCCCCCTCTGTGCTGTATTGTCGGATGCCAGAACAGCTCAGCTATCCCCTCACCCCACAAGGTAAGACATTCCTACTGCTGACACCCCAAAATCTGCTTATTGTCTGCCAACTTTCAGACCTAAAAATTACAGGTTGGAAGGAATAAATGGAAGGGTTTCACATTGCTCTGCTCCTCCTATGAGCTGAGTAAGTAGTATTTTACAGAAACAAATCCTCCAAGGGAAAATAAATGTTCACAAAAACAAGCACTGAAAAGGAATAAAAATTTTAGAAAACTCAGAGTGATTGATGAGTTCAGAAGTGTGTCCGTGTTGGTACTGACGCTGACAGAAGATCTAGCAGCCCTTTTATAACAATATCATTACAAATGCACTTCTCAGACTACTTTTAATAATGTGTTTTCAGCCTGTATTCACTTGTGATGACTCTGTCCTCCAATGTATATCGTCCAATGTATTTAAAGTCATCACATCTATTTTTATTGCTGATGATTAGTTCAGAGCCCAGATAGCTCTGTACCATTCAGTTTCATCATTTTCATTTCTCTTCCTACAGATTATGATGACACAACCATCTTTTCTCTATTCAAATCTTGTATTATTTCATAATGAACTTGTCTTAGCCTATGTGATATATGTAGACAACACATGCTCCATAGTTTTCACTGTTAGTCACTTCTCTAAATTTTAATTCCTGAGAATATGGCTTGCTGAGCTAAGTAAAGTGATATAAAGCACAGAAAAGCTTTCTTGTTAGAGGAATACTTATATGAACAGCAGAGCTTATCAGTTGTACTGCAATACTTCATAAACAAACAGGTAATTACTCTTATGTCTGGGCACTGAAGCATTGCTGTAACTGTAGAATATAAAAGACAGTATGGGATACATGAAGTTGCTTAAAATTTACTTGAAAATGTCTTGCTATATTTTTTGAAGATTCAGGATTCATTCTTTAATAGTACACTCTCCTTTCATGCAAAAGGCACTGGGTTCTATTCCCACACCATCTAATTGCATTAACTTTCCAGTACTGACACCACAGTGCATCATATGAGGAGTGCTGCACTCCTGAGTGAGCCACCATTTGGATGAGATGTTAAACTGAGACCCCCATATGCCTGAGTTGTTGGCAGGTCAGGTGGATGTGAAAGATCCCATGACATATATCAAAAAGAGTAGGAAGAGTTCCCTGATGTTCTGGCCAAATTCTCCCAGTCAGTATGAATACCACCTCAGCCCCTCTCTGCAAAGAGGTCATTGACCTAGTGGGACTAACCTGGTCAAGTAAGTGGAAATAAAATAAATAAAAGAATTCCCAGAGAACTGAGGAACAGTCGCTAACATAACCTAATTGACATGCTGTAGGGAATGGTTGAAAGCTTGGCAATACTACAGCTTTCAATACTTAACTATATTCTGCAACAAAACTGCTTTGCCTGGAATAACATTTAAAGGATAACTTACTCCAATGCAGAAAAAAATTCCATACATCTTGATTTTATCTGAAGTGCTAATACCACAGTAATGCTTAAAAAATGTTATTATACAATGACCCTCCATTAATATTCCAAAACATGCATGCTGATTGGCCAGCGTGCCCGTTGTAAATCCCACAATATACCACCAGAAAAAGGTCCGGTCGCTGGGACTTTTTTCCATTAGTATAAAGTCCTCAAAACATTTTTTTTAAACAAATAAAAAAAAAAGGAAAAAGAAAAAACGGAACAATGAAGACTTTCTTTTCTCTGTTGCTTCCATTTCTAAGCATTGATGTACTGGGTATGCATGGGATGCAAGTCCCATACGCATGCTCAGTACATCAAAACAAGGAAGCAGTGTGCCACAACCAGCAAAATGGTAATGCGCCATTCTACAAAGACATTATTTAAGAAAAGTAAGTATTTTTTTTCTTAAGTAATGTCATTGTATAATAGCAATAACCAACTCTGTGGTTGTGGTATATTGAAATTTACCCACGGTTGGCTGTATTTAATCACTCTGGCTTCGCGCTCATGATTAAACCACACCAACTGTGGGTAAATCTTCAATATACCACACCACGTCATCGGTTATTGCTTTATTAGTACTTTCTGATTTATTATTCTTCAAAATAACCAGATAGGAGGACTCCTGTGTACAACAACTTTCCATTTTACAAACTACATTTTCACTTCTCATGCAATTTTATGGAGAAATAGTCATGTAGGAAGAACACGGGACCATGTCAGTATTTTTGTTAGAACATTATGGCAGTAGTGTAGTTTGACAGCTGCAATGTTCTGAAAGTTTTCTGATGTGATTCTGTGTACAATAGTAGAGTGACAACTTAGTTTACATTTTAGTAACTACTCATACATATTTTGCAGTAATAGTTCAGTTATAGGGAATGGATGGAGTTCATATGACACTGGTGTCAAGAATGTAAAAATCAAGATTCTTAAAGGGAGTTTCATGTGCCATCAAGTCTTTCTTTGTGTTCTTTGTGAGAGCTGTTAGTATTATATGAAGCTATGCTATAGAAATCTGACAAGAGAAACTCTAAATGTTTTGAAAGACAGGAACTTGAACTCCTGTCCACTCAGACTGTCATGCCAATAATGGAAGTGCATACAACTGTCCACAAACCTGATATCTTGCGTTTGCCTTGGGGACTACAAAAATTTTGGATAGTATTTTAGAGGTGTGCTAAATTGCTAACCAGTTACTGTTAGTGCTTATGACTTTTTTAAACTAACCCCACTGAAATTATCCACGTATATTTATCTACAGAAGCATAGAAAATTAATTAGCAGCGAAATGAAGCAATGCCACCCTTCCACGGTGGCTTCTTTTGCATGCTAGGTGCTACATATGTAAGTAAGCCCCTCCTTCCTCCACCAAGTCCCTTCTTGGTTTTTGTCAGTGACAATTATGTGTGGATTTTGGGTAGAATAAAAGGAAAAATATGACATGCTAGATTCCTTTCTTCCTTTTCCCACAGGATTGTTTGATACACCCTGCGGAAAGTGATGTCAATCTGCTTGTGAAACAGGATGGTCCTTTGGTCTTCCATGTTTGTACATATGTTATGAAGCTATAAAACTTTACATATCCACACAACATTTAAAAAAACAGAAGTGATCCTGAACATTGAAGTCCTACAAAGAACCAATTACTTCAACTGCTCCGTCATGGTGTTTATGGAGAGCACTACAGCTTACATAACAGTGGTACATGTTATTCTGAACACAGGGTTAAACAAGATCTGGTGTTTTCCATAATCACCAAGACAAGAACATTTACTGAGGCTATATTTTTGTCCTTCTTGCAAGTAGAGTATTTAGGAGATGCAGAAAAGTTGTAACCAGAGCTTTTTTTCCCTATGTCTTTATCTGCTCTTCTGACTGATTGCAGGTTAATTTAATTGGGAAATTAGCCAGTTATGATATCATTTTTTGTATAAATTCAAACTTGTTCTTACTGTCATACTTCCAAAAGGTTTGGTAAGTCAAGGCACTGAAAATCACAAGAAAATGTTTGCAAAGGAGTTTGATTCCATTTGGTTTGTTGTTTGCTGATATAAATTCATGAAGTATTTTGGCACAGTGATTGTAGCATGCAAAAGTTTTGTTAATTTTCGTCTCTCTATATTTGGATGCATACAACTCCAGAAAATAGTAGTGGCAACTTTAGAATCCAGGGTAACAGCCACACTTACGTAGCAACAACCTTTAACAAGTTAACAGCTCCTACTGCACTGGTTACCAACACAGGTTCAAGGGGAACATGTCAAATAGGTGGTTAGTTTCACCACACATAAAATGTTCAAACACTACTTGGCAAAACAAACTTTGCCAAGAGTGGAGTTGCCTTTTTCTCCACTGTTGAGTGATCTTGGAGTTGGTATACATAATTTCAGGGGGTGTGGGGAATTTCTTCCCATATGGGGTATGCTGGGCAGCTTGCACGCCTGCAAAAAAAGTTTCTTATGTTTTCTGAAAGTAGTTCACATGATTCCTGGTTTAAGTCTATGTCAGGAGTACCATAAAAGGAATTAAGGCTTTATCATGACAAAGTAACTTTAACTAAATATATTATTAGCTGAATATAAGTCCAAGGGGGCTATGAAATATAAACAACCCCCCTGCTTTTACTTTCTTACAAGAGTTAAAAACTAAATAAAGGTGTGCCTATGATTGTGATGTTTGTTACAAGGTATAATTCAACACAACATTGGTTAATACCTGCATGAACAGAGCTGGTGACAACATTATTAAGGGTTAAAGTTACAGAGGAAACACCAAAATCTCAAATGGAGCAGACAAATGATCAAATCAATGAAGAACAAATAGTGTGAAATCCAACTAGGGATGCCAATGTCTTACATATCATACTACTATAAGTGTAGAAGTTTATGCTTCCCACTCAAGGTTATACTCTTTGTAAGTAACACAGATCATAAAACCATTATTTTTAACCCAAGAATAAAATCAAACACAATCATAAATAAATAAGGCTTTACTAATGGAAACTGTGATACAATTAATGACATGTATAAAAACAGACTAGTTACTCTCCTTAGTGCCAATAATAAGTCTGATCAGGATACCATCAATTAGTGCTATGGTATTATTAACTCCAACATTAATATTTATTAACACACATTGGTAAGAAGCAAATATACACTTAAATAAAAAAATACTTGGTGGAATCACAAATTGAATAAAACAGAAAAAGAGACACTATTTAACATTTAAAAATTACCCTAGTCATAAAAGCAAATCTTGATTAAGTAAAGCACAGATCATACTTTTTTCTTATCACATGTCCCATATCTAACTAAGAGTTCAGTCTGGTCTCAAATACTGAAAGCAGTAATAAGGTATTTTTAATTACATCAGAAAACTGGTAAAGAAGTTTTGAGAAAGCAACATATTATTGATAAACAATGACATGATCAACCCAACCAATGGAAATAGTGACTATATCTGCACAAACATTTTATGCAAAGACACATGTCAGAGTACTACAGAAAACAGTTTAAATATTTTCTTTACATTTGTGCTCCATGGCTCTAGATACTGTGTGACCGACTCGCAAAGTCCCAAAACTCGAGCTGCGCATGCTTGCCGAGTTCCATTTTAAAAAAATTTTTTTATTTAGCATTTATTTAAATGTGCCGGACTGTAGGCAAAGCAGTCTGGATTAATGAGAAGGCATCAGTGTGGTGCCCAGAAGTCTAGGCGGTTTAACTGCACAAAATATTAGGAGGAGGTTCAGAATGCCACATCTGCAGTCACGTACATGACGTGGACGGCTTGATGACTACTGATTGGTTCTCACTCTCTTCTCAAAAAAGAGAGCGAGAAACAATCAGATCTGTATTAATAGCCTGTAGGCTGATGCACAGTACACGAGTAGTTTGATTACGTGTGTTACGGAGCTCAGACTGGTAAAACTGAACTCGTTAAAATAAAAAAAACAACTTTGTTTTTTTTCGACTTGCCTGCAGTGTTGGTGTTGCCTTGCCTTGCTTCTGGTGGTTTGCTTGGCAAGTTAGCAGTCACCGAGTGACAGAGAGAGAGCCTTACCTTTCTTTGTGACAGAGACCGAATTAAACTGAGGTAGGTGTCTGTTTTGCACTATAAATGTATATAAAAATTATCTGCACTGACTGTAAATGTATACAAACATTTCAATCTCAGATACAGAGGCATGCATCCTAGCAAGTTTCCAACTCAGGTTCACAGTATGGTATAACATGCAACATGTGAAAGGGTAGGCTGAGAATAACAAGTATATATAGAGATTGTTTAGCTGCATGGCAGTGGAGAGTTTAATTTGTACCAAATAACGGGTAATCTATTTTCACATTTACATTAATATATTTTTATAACTGAGTGAGATGCATGTTACTGAGGGACACAGTGTGAGACAGAAGAATAGACTGCCACAGTCAAAGTGCAATGCACTTCAGTGGAGATCCTGTTAGCTGCTTGCATCAGACTATGAAAATAAGCAATATTTGCATTAATATGACCATATCCAAGGGACATACAATGTGCTGTATGGTATCAGCTGAAGCATTACATGGTAATGAGGGAAAAGCATCACCAACACTTTCATTGTAATTTGTACAGCTTGAGAGATACTGACCAGTGATTATTAATTATTATACAATGCCTACCCTAAAAACGTGCACGCTGATTGGCTAGCCCAACCAGCGTGCCCGTGGTAAATCCCTCAATATACTAACGGAAAAAGGTCCGGTCACCCGGACTTTTTCCGTTAGTATAAAACACTGTCTCGCTATGTTAAAAGAGTTTAACATAGCGACACAGATTTAAAAAGCAACGGAGATCTCCGTTGCTTTTTAAAGCTGTCTCGCTATGTTAAACTCCTTTAACATAGCGACACAGTGTGTAAAGCAACGGAGATCTTGCGATCTCCGCTTTTTTAAACCTGTCTCGCTATGTTAAATGAGTTTAACATAGCGAGACAGTTTAAAATAAGCAACGGAGATCTCCGTTGCTTATTTTAAAGCTGTCTCGCCATGTTAAACCCATTTAACATAGCGAGATAGTAAAGCAACGGAGAACTTGTTCTCCGTTGCTTTGCCCACAGTTCTGATGTACTGCGAGGCATGCGCAGTACATCAGAACTGCCGCGAACACCAGACAGGTGCGGAAGGGCAGCAAAGAGATTATAATGCCATTATTTAAGAAAAGTAATCATTTCTTTTCTTAAATAATGGCATTAGATAAGCAATAACTCACTTCTGGGTGTGGGTAATGCTGGATTTACCCACGGTTGTCTTTGTTGGTCCCTCGGCCGCCTCGGGACCAAACCACGCCAACCGTGGGTAAATCCAGCATTACCCACACCCAGGCGTGGGTTATTGCTATATTGTCAATCTTCATATGTCATCATTCTGGAAATATATGAGATACTCAATGATTATTAATTATTGTCAATCTTCATATGTCATCATTCTGGAAATATCTCTGGAAATAAGCCCACTGATAGCAATTGTTTGGAATTGCATGGAACCATAAATTTGGTTGAAGAAATCATTAATAATTCTATGAGTCTCTGTTATACGGTTTAAGAGATATGAACTGTTGTCTGTGATAATCTAGAGAAAACAGGATTTCATTGTTTGCATAACAACATTTCTGTACTGATAAAGACTTTGAAAGTATTGACTTTAATCACTGGCAAGAATATTTTAACTGAATAGACTGGCATTAATACTGATTTAAATTGCATTTACTCTTCATAATATATTCATATTTGCTTTTTGTTTTTAAACTTGATTTTAAAAATGCTCAGAAATGTAAGGCTGCAGGTAGGCTGCTAGAGGTGTAACATTTCTACAACTGCTAGGTGTTAACAAGTAAATGAAGCTGTGGATCATTTTGCTGAAGTGGCACTCATAGGCACTTGCATCTTTAAAACTGAATGGTAAATATTTTCTATGTGGATTGTAGCAGTGAGAATTTAGTCCACCTTGTTATTTATAATAATTGCCCTCCTTTGATATAGGAAAAACAAGCCAGAAGATAATGGAAGGATTAGCATAACATAATATGCTTCTGATATTAAGAATTTGTTCTATTTTATTAATCTTTTTGTTGAATAGGATAGCCCCAATAGGCCAGTGGCTTCTTTTCAGTACAGACCAGAGCTTATATTTATATTGCTGGGGGAAATTTGGCCATGTCATCAGGGAACTTCCCTTACTCCAGTCGAAAGGTGATGTGCGATCTTTTACCTCGATCTGAACTACCACCAGCTCAATCTTTTGGGACCTCAACTTAACTTCTCATTCAAAAAATTACACACTAAGGTGTGAAGCACCCCCTTAATGCTGCACTGCAATATCAGCAATCTATCTACCTGGTATGGGAATAGAACCCAAGACCGTCTACACCACAGGTAAGTTATGCGCTAGGAATGCTCTAGTCAGATATATCAGGGACAAAAGGGAAGAGCATAAATTTACCATTGTTGTCCTTGTCTTAGTATATAGGAGCTTGAGGAGTGAAAACTTGACTAGTACAATAAAATATACTGAATATAATTGAATAAGACTGTCAAATGAAACTTCCTTTCTACAGTATTGCCTTTAAACCTATTTTAAAATGAACTAAGTCAGTAGCTTTTAAAATTTATATCAGTATGATTACTTAGTTTTTTAATACTGGAAAAAGTGTTTTTCCATATGTGAAAGCTTGTATCATTGGATACATACATTTGGACTGCCTTTTTTAGTAGTTCTCTATAAAGAAGGCTACTTTTACAAATTAAAAACATAGTTTTCTGTGGTGAAAAAATCCAACCCCCCAACACACACACACACACACACACACACACACACACACACACACACACACACACACGCGCGCGCACATAATTATGCTTTCCATTACTTTGAAAACTTAAAAAAAAAAACAATTCCTTTCTTCTAGATGGCAAAAACATTTTCTTAAAAAGACTACTTTGACCGAGTGTATGTTGTTGAGCTAATATTGGTGACCATCACTTTGAGAATGTGCATGTTTACCCTGTAATACAATGCACTACTTAGTATTGAAGTAGTAAACACACAAAGATACAAAGATCTACAAAGGTCAGAAGTTCTCCCTCTCTCTCTCTCTCTCTCTATATATATATATATATATATATATATATATATATATATATATATATATATATATATATATATGTCTACTTGAAAACACAGAAATCCCATATTACCCTAATCTGAAATAACCGAAACAACACTTAAGTTACAAAATGCCAAGAAGTCATATGAACGAATGTGGTTACAGAGAAAATGAACACTCAGCCAACAACAAAAAAATACCAGAACACATTACACACACACACACACACACACACACACACACATATTTATATTTATATACATACACACACACATATTTATATTTATATACATACACACACACACACACACACACACACACACACACACACACACACACACACACACACACACACACAAAAACATGACACTTGTTTGTAATCCTTGTAGTTTTTAGATAAAAAATTCCTGCACAAGACAAAAAATATACAGCAGTTAAAAAAACATTAATTTTTGCCCCTTTCTCCTGTCGACTATATAAAACACAGACCCTATATAGATCACATAGTTTTTTTTCTCTCTCTCTAGGTACCAATCTTAATCTATGAATTTGAAAGATGATTCAGGGTTTCCTAGTTTTCTTCAACCACCTCCTGTGGGAGTCTGACTTCTCCACTTCCCTTATCTTGTTGCAGAGGCATTCTGAAACTGTTAATGTTTAGTTTATTGCCTATGACTGATTCTTTAGAAAGGCATATATTCCTTTATCTACATCTATTTTGTGTGTGTGTGTGTGTGTGTGTGTATAGATTTTCGCATCACATTTTTGGTCCGTTTTTCATAAAATTCTGGTTTCTGGCAAATTAGTGGCAAATCATTAAAGATTGAAGTTAGAAAATAATGACAGACATTTGAGTTTCAGATTTCATACCCTTCAAAAAATTCATACTAATGCAAGACCTATTATTTTATTATCTTTCTAAGTTTATAAGAGCAATATTTAAAAATTGTCCTTATTTTTGGGCCTTTGTCCAACGTCTATTTATGGTTTTGTCCAGATTTCTTGCTCTGAGGTTGAGAGGTATGACAAATGTGTCAGAGCCATCACCGTCAGCCAGAGACATTTCAAATTGTGACATACTTGTTGCACCCCACTCCCCCATGTAGTGTCTCTGGATGTGTCCAAGCAAGGCAAGGAGCAGATGTTCATCGTGCATACAGCTGCAGTAATCACAGATGGGTTTTCAGCCGTCAGGCGGTCCCTCGGTCGGCCGAATTCCAAAGTCTTGGTCCGGCGTCGGTTGTTGTCGCTTACTCTTCTGACGTAAGGAAGGCCAGAGTATATAAGACACAGCCGACGCCATGTTCTTCAGTCTTTTTTGCCGCGCGGTGCCCGAAGCAGAAGCAGTTCGCAAGTGCCGGTCGGCCAGCTCCTGAATTACGAAAATATTTGGAACCGAAGTCTTCATTAAAGCTAAGTACCCGTTAGAATCTTTTCTTGCCTCAGACCGATGTCAGAAAAAGTTAATAATTGTATTTCTTGTGGGAAGCAAATACCGCATAAGGATTTCCTTTCCCTTTGCATACCTTGTTTGGGCCCAGACCACGATGTCTCGGGCTGTCGCTTTTGCGCTACCTTCAATAAACGCACTATCAAGCGTCGGGCGGAGTTCGCCCAACACTTTTTTGGTAAAGCTTTTGACTATAAAATGTCATCGGACACTCCGACTACCGTTTTATCCAAAAAACGCAAGGAAAAGGACCGACATGCGAGGCCCGCGGTCTCCACCGACACCACACCAAAACAGGCTCCACGTGGTCCGGTTCTCAGTGAGACGCCTTTGCAGTCCCTGACTACCGACGACACTCCTTCGGCGGTGTCTTCTGTACCCGAGACCGCTGGGTCATCGGCCCTTTCCCAGACTACAACCGGAGCCCCAGCTTATGTCGAGCCTACTAATGTGGACAGATCTACATCCACCCATGGTGTATTTAGGCCTTCATCCTCTTTCTCTATTAAGGCCTTTACTAAATCCAAAGCAGCCAGGCATCACACTAGGCCTGCTGCTCAAGGCCCATCTCCTGGACCCATGCCTATGAAACAGATGCTTAAAATGGCTGAGGATCTAATAACTCTTATCAGAGGTTCTCAGCCCCCTCCTGATAAGAGACCCAGAGTGGAGGAAGAATCCCCCTCTTCTGATCAGGGATCCATTTTATCAGAGCATTCTGATGCTGAGGAACACTCTTATTCCCCTTTTGAGGATTCGGATGCAGAGCAGTCTATCCCTTCTGTATCCCCCCCTGAGGATTTTTCTTTTGGGGAAACCTTGCACACCTTGAGGGAACACTTCCATTGGGAAGGCCAAGACTTTTCAGACTCCAAGAAAAGACTTAGGGAATTTCTTTGGTTACCTCAGCACAGACCTCTGGCTATTCCCCCTGTTTTGGAGGTACTGGATGATGTCTATTCGGAGGCTTGTTTTAATCCTGATTCACTGCCTCCTGCTCCAGTTAAGCCTGATAGATATTACAGAGTACCCAGTTCTCACCAATTTCTCTACAAAGGCCATAATGCTGACCCTGAAACCATTTCACAAGGCCCTAAGGGAATAAAGGCCTCCACTGCCAAGAATCCACTTCCTGCAGAAAGGGAATCTAGATCTCTAGAAAGGTGGGGTAAGAAGGTTTATATCTCGGCCACCCTAGCCATGAGGGCCTTAAACTGCCAGTTTCATATGATTAAATATCAACAGTTCCTGTTATCACAATTAAAAAACAAAATGTCTCAACCTGAACAACCAGATTTAAAAGAGTTACAGGATATGATGCATAGTGCAGAACAAGTGGGTAAACACACTTTACAATGTGGTTATGATGCCCTAGAGGCCTCCAGTACAGCGGCTGCTACAGGATCAGTCATTCGCAGACATGCCTGGCTTAGGGAACAAAATCTGCCTGATCATGTGAAAGCAAAACTTCTTGATGCACCTTTACAAAAGGATGTTCTTTTTGGTACTAATGCTGAGGATATATTACGAAAAATGGAAGAGAAAGCCAAATCTATGCAAACTGTCAAAGCTTTCTTACAGGTCCAACCACCACGATTTAGCAGGAATTGGCCATCAAAAAACTGGTCCTTTCCAGCCACTGACAAGCCCCAAAGAGGCAGATACAGACGCAGAAGGGGCAGAGGGCAATCACAAGGGTCATATAGAGGCAGACAATGGCAATCTCCAGCACCAAGAGGTGGTGAAGACAGTGCACAACAATACAGGAAGCAAACTCAATGACTCCCTTATTTCCATGCCAAGCAAGTCTCAGCTGGCAGCACCTTTGGGAGGGAAACTAGCATTATTTGCAAGCAATTGGCGTATTGTCACAACAGACAAATGGATACTGGACATTATAAGCAGAGGCTACAAATTTCAATTTCACACTCTTCCAAAAATGAGAGGCATGCCAAACCTACCACAAAATCAAAGGGTAGAGGCACACCTGCAAATTTCAAAGCTCCTAAACATGAGGGCTATACAAAAGGTACCTACGCACCAACAAGGTCAAGGTTTTTATTCAAGACTTTTCCTGGTACCAAGAAAAGGAACCGACTGGAGACCCATTCTGGACTTATCCATCCTAAACACATTTCTACTCGTACCAAAATTCAAGATGCTCACATTACAGCAACTTCTTCCCATGCTGGGCAAGGAGTTTTGGCTGGTAACATTGGACCTCAAGGAGGCATACCTGCATGTCCCAATCAGACAAAGCTGCAGAAGATACCTCAGATTTCTTGCAGGTTCAATCCACTATCAATTCTCTGCATTGCCCTTTGGCTTATCTACTGCGCCCAGAGTATTCACCAAGTGCCTGGCATCAGTGATTGCCTATTGCAGACTTCAAGGGATACAAATTTACCCTTATCTGGACGACTGCTTGATCCAAGCGGACAGCAAACATATACTACTGGAACATCTGGCATATGTGACACGGTTACTGCTTTCTCTGGGATACACCATCAACAAGGAGAAATCAAAGCTAACACCTTCTCAGAAAATAACCTTCCTGGGTGCCAGCTTGGACACAAACACCCAGATGGCATACCTTACGCCAGAAAAACAAGGGCAATTATCTCAGTACTTCAAAATACTAGCAAAAGTACCAGGCTTACTGCAAGGAAAATCCTGCAGGCTCTGAGATTCATGGCATCTTGCATTCTTCTAATCCCGTGTGCAAAGCTGCATATGAGGAAACTTCAATGGTACCTAAAAAATCTATGGTCTCAACACAGTCACAGCTTGGAAGCAATTATTCCAATAATTCCCTGTCTACAAAAGGAATTCCTATGGTGGGCCCAAGCATGTCAAGTAAACACAGGCCTCCCATTCTGCAAGCCTCAAGCAAAACAAGTCATAACCACAGACGCCTCAGATTACGCCTGGGGCGCACATGAAGGACAGGTGCATTCAGGGCAGATGGTCCCAAAAGGAAAAGCACCTTCACATCAATCAGAAAGAAATGCTGGCAGTAATAAATGCAATTACAGCTTTCAAGGACTTCCTGCATCCAGGACAATTGCTCATAAGAACAGACAACACCACAGTAATGTGGTACATAAACAAACAAGGAGGAACTCACTCATACCCCTTGTGCAGACTAGCCATGACTCTTTGGAACTTGGCTCTGGAAAGACAAATCGAACTTCAAGCACAGTACTTGCCAGGGATGGAAAACACACTGGCAGACACTCTGAGCAGAAATATGACAGATCCACACGAATGGAAGCTACATCCACAGGTGTTTACGGAGATAGTCCAAGCGTGGGGGAGGCCAGATATAGATCTTTTTGCCTCCCACAGAAACCATCAATTGAAAAGGTTTTGTTCAAGGACCTTCCATCCAAAGGCCTGGAAAGTGGACGCCCTTTCATTCAGTTGGACAACATGGACAGTTTATGCATTCCCACCTCTGCCTCTTCTGCCCAAGGTGCTTTTGAAAGCAAGAAAAGACAAACCGAGGATGATACTGATTGCTCCAGACTGGCCGAGGCAACACTGGTATCCACTCCTGAGGAGCCTAACACATACTCCTCCATGGTCCCTGCCTCTAATACCTCTTCTACTGACGCAGAACAACTACAAAACCCTTCACAGCCAGCTGAAAACACTCAACCTCGCTGCATGGAAAATTCCTTAACACCACATCAAACTCTATTCTCCAAGGAGGTGCAGGATGTCATTTTGGAGGCCAGAAGACCATCTACTAGAAAAGCTTACTCCGCAAAATGGAAGCGGTTTTGCTGTTGGAATGAGAAAAGAGGACAGGACCCTAGAAAATTGAACTTGCCTCAGGTTTTACAGTACCTAGCAGAACTACTGAGCAGTGGACTTTCATTTTCTTCAATCAAAATACACGCCTCAGCCATTTCTGCAGAATTCAACACGGATCCTCCTTTATTCTCACACCCACTCTTACGGCAGTTCCTCAGAGGGGCTAAGAATATAAGACCTCCAAGGAAACAACCAATACCAGCCTGGGACCTTAATTACATACTAGAAAAATTAACATTGCCTCCCTTTGAACCTGCTGCTTCAACAGATCTACAATATTTGTCCTGGAAAACAGCTTTCCTTCTGGCCATCACTTCAGCTCGTAGGGTTTCTGAACTACAGGCCCTCATGGCGGTGCAGCCCTTCCTCATCTTCCATCAGGATAGGGTTTCCCTTCGTACCAACTCATCTTTTATGCCTAAAGTGGTATCTAGGGTAGCCTTAAACCAAGCCATACACCTTCCTACCTTTTATCCTAACCCTCAAAACAAAGGGGAAAGGCTGCTTCACTCTTTAGACATCCATAGGCAGCTACGTCACTATTTGATCAGAACAAAGTCCTTCAGGAAATCAGACCAACTTTTTGTGTCCTATGCCGTAGGGGCTCCAGGGAAACCAGTTACCAAACAGACCATTTCCAAGTGGATTGGCCACCGCATATGTTTTTGTTACTCCTATCATGGGAAACCTGTTCCTACTGGTATCAGATCTCACTCCACCAGGGCCACAGCCACCTCTACAGCCTTCCTCAGAGGTGTGCCTACTAAGGATATCTTGGAGGCAGCCACTTGGAGTTCTGTACATACCTTCACAAAACACTACCATCTGCCCTTATATTCCAGAACAAGAGCAGGCTTTGCCACTGCTGTTTCGCAGGGCATTCTGGCTCAACCCAGTTCCTCATAGTACCTACCACCCTATGCATAGCTTTGGGACTCTACCCATTTGTGATTACTGCAGCTGTATGCACGATGAACATAGTACAGTTTTGTACCTACCATAAATGTAGATGTTCGAGTGCTAATACAGCTGCAGTACAGGTTTCCCTCCCTCCTTCTCCTCTTGGTAAGGCCATGGGGCCTAAAAGCCTCTTCATACCTCCTGACTGGGTTATCCTGCTATGTTTTATTTGCTTGCATTTGTGGATTAGCTTTATTTATGTATTGCCTTCCTTTTGGGGGCACCTGACATCTGGGGCAAGAAAGACTGAAGAACATGGCGTCGGCTGTGTCTTATATACTCTGGCCTTCCTTACGTCAGAAGAGTAAGCGACAACAACCGACGCCGGACCAAGACTTTGGAATTCTGCCGACTGAGGGACCGCCTGACGGCTGAAAACCCATCTGTGATTACTGCAGCTGTATTAGCACTCGAACATCTACATTTATGGTAGGTACAAAACTGTACTTTATGCAGTATAAGTGTGCTGAGTATCCCCCCATCCAATGTAGACACAAGTACTACAGTGGCTTTCTCATCTATCCTTGATTTTGCAGAATGTTCTGGTTTTCTGTCATATTTTTATACTGTTGATTTATGCTTCTTATTATTCAGAAAATGCATGTTGTTGCAGTGCCTGTTGCTCTGTGTTTAAGTAGGAAGGCTTTAATGACCATCAGGTAAGCTTCTCTGAGATTATAAGATACAAGTAAGCTTTAATAAACATACTGTTAAAGAATTACCAGCAATGAAAGCCTTTTTGTTGTTGCCATGCAGAGAATATTTACATAACTAGATAACGTACAAGCGTTAGGTACTGAAATGCATATGACAGTATTTGTAATAAAGGACAGGATTATAGTATTTTCAGAAGCTCATTACATTTGTTGGAGACTTGCAGTCATCTTTGCTGTCTTTACCCGTAAACTAAACAGAATGCCAAGCTATCATGTGTGGTCCCATAACCTGTGCAGTAATCGTTTAAGCAATTTATCTTGAGCTTGTTTCTTGTTTGCTGTTCATGTTTTACTTTGATCATGTTTTCCCTATGAAACAAATAGATAGTTGTTGTCAGGCAGCAGGTCTTTTTTGGATAAGAAACACTTTTACAAATGGGGGGGGTGTCACAGAGATTGCTACTTTCAGCATGTTACTTGGTGCTTTTATAAATCTGAATATAAATTATAATTAGAACTGCAGTACAAGGAGAAGTGGTTTGAGTTGAGTGCTGCTTGTTTTTTTTTATATTTGATTTTGACTGCATTAGAGTAATGTATTTAAAAAGTAATTTATTTTTTCATGCCTCACATTTTTGTTTCCATCGAGATATTAAGCAAGCTGTCATATAGCCAATGCATTGAAATATTTTTTCTTCTTCTACACTCTCATAATGATGGTTTGGCACTCAGGGCAGCATATTTAATTAAAGTCTCAGTTTTTGTGGTTTTGTGCATAGCTCCACCCCTTTCTAGTTGGTCACACCCCTCTCTTTTGGCTGCACCCATTCAGCTGACTCCTGCAGCCCCCCTTTGATTTGAAGTCACCAGCCACCACTGCATTGTAACAGCTGACACTGTTAAAACGTAAAACTCAATTTCCATGGGACCAAACAACATCTCGTGATTTCCTACATAAGCAAAACCTATCCTAAACACCATTAGTTACATCTAACAAAATGGTAACATCTGGATATGCAACAGTTTAAACTATGACCAAAGTATATCTAACAAAATCAAAAACACAGTTCAGTAGCCTATCTAATTCCAAAGGGCATGTCCAGACACTTTAGGGAGATTGTTTTACTGCTTTATACTTCACTGATCAAAGCCATTATTAAATACAAATATTCATTTGGTTGTCTTCAAAACAAACCATCTGTAAACTTGAGGTAATACAATTACAGCATAACGGTGCTTGGTGTGGCACGTCTGTCCATGATCATAGCAGTGTCTGCTGTGTCTCTGAGCCTCCACTGGGAATCAGCAGTGCAGAAGTCCTCCCTCCTCAGTCAGCTCCTCAGGTAACCATGTCACCAGTTAATCCCAGTTCATCTTAGTTACAGTCAGGGCCATTCCACTGCACCAGGGAGTTGACCGCCTTGAACAGCTTTTAGCAATTCAGAATAATCCATAGTACTTCAGTTAAAACAGAAAAAATAATAGTCTTTTTAGAGACAGCCTAAAGGCCACTACCTTGCAATACTGGCATTATATGTGAAGGCAGAAACAGATCACCTGATTTACTTACTTTCAGCTGCATGATAATATGGAGACACAAACAGCTTTTTTGGGAACTAGAAAGGCAGATTAAAAAAAATCAGGACAGTGTGGTAATCTCCATGCAGGCAATCTTGGAGTATAACTAACTATAATGTAATACCAGATTTTCAGAGTAATACTGAAGTGGTTAAGATATGATGTAAAAACATATAGTTTTGATTTTGGAGTGGAGCATTCATTTGAAAGCCTACATTTGAACCACACAGATATTTTAAATGAAATATAATAATTCTTGTGTACATATGCAGGATTACATGTTCTTTCAAAGGCTTAGTTTACCTTGCAGTGTGCACTGCATGTAAGTAAAGCTTTATATGTAAATAAAAACTGAGCAAATAATTTGTAAATATTTTGTAAACAAATTTATGAACAAGCCAATGATTAAAGACCAAAAACATTAATGCCCTTTATAGACAGAGTTTTACATGCCCCTATTAAAACTATTTCACTTTGTTATTTTGGAAACAATATCTATGAGTTATAGGGGAGGTGCATGTGAAAAACGGATTGAGTATAAGGTTAATTTGGAAAACTTTGAGTGCTACCACTCTGCTAGGTTTGAATGACTGTACCTCTAGATCTAGTGTCTTAAGACTCTGTTCAGCCAAATTATAATAAGTATATATTCTACAGGTTTTTGTTAAGGGTTTTTTTCTCATTACCAGATTTATTCTTCCGGATTCTGAACTATATAATATTGGGCAAATTAACAATTTATTACTCAACTCTTAAAGTTTATTTACTTGTTGTTTGCCTTTTTTTATAATCCAGATGTAAATTTTACTGTAAAAGATGTTTGTTGTTTTTTTGTTGTTATGTTATCGATGTATTTTTCATAGTTTATATTAAACAAAAAGTAATTTAATGTTGATTGGTAGCTTTAGGCATGTGATGGAAGGGAGGGCTTATTTAATCTGATTTTGTGATTGCTAGTCTGACGAAGTCCATTGGTGAAGACCATTTGGACAAAAGTGCTTAACTAACTCTAATATATCCAATACATTTAGCATTACAGGCTTTGTTTTATCTCTGGATTTGGGAACGGTGTTTCTGTTGCACTTGTGTTGATTGTATTGCTGGTTGTTTTTAACACTAGGACCAGCTGGTATTTTCATAATTATCGGTTCTGTACAATGTAATGAATCTTTATTATACTGAATAGCATGGAAGAAGAAATGGATTGACTTACTGTATCACAGAAGACAAGTGGAAGTACTTATTGTATAATAACTCCTTTCTGTGAATAACATTTTCTCTATCTGAAATACATTCATTTCAGTGACACTCATTTCTGCTCTATTATCTATAACTGTGCATTTGCACCCATGTTGTGTCTGAAAATAGTTCTCAAACCAGTACATCCACATGTTCAACAAAGTAAAAATAATTAAATAAATAAATAAAATAAATAGCAATCCACCTATGTGCCGTAGCTGATACAATTGACTCTGTGGTTACCACATCTTGGAGAAGGAATTAATCCTTTTCCCAACTATGGCACCACCAGAGTTTTAGAAATTCTAGCTCATTAAATAAATATCAATAATATATTTTCTACATAGCTGCCCATTTCATCATACGCATTCTATTCATCACAGTCTGAGTAGTGCGTTTTCACCATCATGACATGCCACTGTTATGTTTATCTTGGAAAAGTAAAGAACTAAAATGAGTTTCTTTTTTTTAAACTTGGAAAAAAGCTTTATTCATCTGCGTTTTGAATGAATTTCTGTTTGATAAGATGCAATTAAAATTCTAATCATGCCTTTCAACCTGCAGACACTGAACTGCCTTTCTGGTTCCCACAAAGCTGTTAGTGTCTCCATATTATGATGCAGCCAAAAATAAGTAAATCAGGTGATTACTTTCTGCTTTGACATATAGCGAACAGTACATTCTGCCAATTACCTGAGCACCCAATTAGCATCAGATTTGAATACCAAATAACACATAACTCTTCCCATTTCTGGTAAGATTATGGGATACAGCTCATAAAATGAATTTAAAAAATAGAGTGACAAAACTGACACAAAAACATATAACATATTATCAGAGACACAGTGTAAAATCTCTAAGTCATTTATTTTGAACAAGGGAGATGTAACACATGGATCTTGTTTTTGTAAATTATTGTTTCATAAGTAGTTACTAGGCATGTGGTCCAGGGCCATTGAGGAGCCCAGACCTAAGACTCCAGGCACTATTCTGTTAAGTGACTTGCTCACTCCCAGTCATACAGTAGGCAAAGGATGGCAGGTAGAATCAAACACTGGGCTACAGTAAGCAGCTCATTACCAGCTCACAGCCTTAATCCCCTGCATTTGCTGCCAGTATATTGGATATGTAGTCTGGTTTCATGTGTACTAAACAACTTTAAAATGTGTGAGAATGGTGGGGAAGGATTCAGTGAATGGCAAGAAGAGATAAACTAAACTAAGCCTCAAAAAAGGAACATGCCTCCAAAAATAGGTAAATAATGTTAAGAGCTAAATAAAGCCTGAAAATAGGTACATGCCACCAAAACAGGTGCAGTTAAAAGATCTGGCTCTAACCTATGATTCCCTCTGTAGTATTTATGTGGGAATAAGCACTCTGCCATCTAAATTTAACAGCAGAGATAATGCTTGCTTACTCACTTGGTCTATTTGGCAGTATTAGCACCACTATATGATATAGTTTAAGTACAGTGCAGGGCAATGTAGCTTACTGAAGGATTTACCCTACCATGTTGCACTTTGGGATCTCATGAAGAACCTTCACTTCCTCTCCTTAATTTAAAGGAAACCAAGCAAAGGGAAGCTTTCTTGAAACTGTAGACATGCTGGACTGCTGTTTGTTACGTTCCAATGTTACTCTCTGAGCAAAGATTTTTTTTAGTTAGTTTTTCAACTCTCTGCAGTGACAAAGTGGTCATCAGATTAAACTAAAACAAATACAAAAAAGAGGGAGTGTAACTGAAATTTTGTAAATCAAGGTTCAGGGTGTGATCACTGGGCAAATGTTTTGATTAAAATATGAAACAGTGTGCTGTTTGTTCAGAATGTTTTGCTCTTCTGTTAAAACTGTTACTGTCCTTATGGCTGAATTAAGCTATTAATTGCTTTTAAGAACTTGGATTACTAGGTTCCTATTTGTTTATGCGTCCTATCACCCCACCACAAAAATACACAACTGCCTGTGTACCAGTGTTAATAATACTCTTTTTCAGTAATGTATACTAACAGCTTTTGCCCATGCCGGACTGTAAAATAAATAGCATGTCATAGGCTATTAACTTGGTGATGTTTCTATATTGTGCTGATAGACCTAAAACTTAATCTACTTTTTCATTCCACCTTAAGTTTAACTATACAGGTGACATTCACAAATGCTTGTTTTACACTCTTGCCTAAACAAAACTAGTTATATAATTTGCAAGCAGAAGCACACCATTAGCCTCTTAAGTACTCTCCATTCAAATAGTAAAAGAACAATAAGGTTAATGTTAAGAATACTGAAAAATGACATCTCTTTATGCAGGTGGCAAAGTGCTGGCATGCTGATGTTGCCTGGTTTCTTTATGAGAGAAATGCTGACATTAATAAAGCCGACAAATATGGGATGACACCGTTACATGTTGCTGCAGCTCTGAATTACCCTGAAATGGTCGGCTTCCTTGTGGAACATGGAGGTAAGATGAAATGAAAAATAACCAGAAATATGTATTGCTATGCTGCTCATTAGTGGCTGATAAATCATTGTAGCAAATCTTTGCTATTATGGTCTGTACTCAAACTATGACAACACTTGTCTTATAAGGCAGTTTCATGGCAAACAAAAGACAAAAGTGCAGTTTCCATTCAGTCACTGAGTGTTGTGTTAACTGCCTTTACTTTGAAGTTATTTCATCCCTTTAGCTAAGATGCTGTGAAATTTGGCTTGATTATAATTAAGAGTGTGAAAGGGGTCACCCCTACATAGAGTGAGAGATGCGGATAAGAAGATGCTCAGAAAAAAAATGTATTTTATTCATTTCAAGCTCACAGTGATTTCTGTTCAGACATTTTGGCGCACATCTTCAACCTCCCTGGATTGTGTCTTTAAACCTACCTATAACTGATCTTGAGCATTATAACTTACAAGCTTTTCAAACAGTACACCTATTTGTGCATGAATACATGATGATGTGATGTAATATAATAATGGAAACAAATGAATGACAACCCACAAAGCGAACGAATTAATACATCTGAGATGTTTGACTTAGGAAGGAGATTTACGTTTAATGTAAATGGGAATTGTAGGTCTACGAATGTGGTATATTTAGCTGAGTGTGTTTCCTGTAAATCTTTCTACGTAGGGAAAACCAATAGGTCGTTACGGGAAAGAATAAGAGAACATGTTTATAGTATACGGAAAGGACTCTGAACATAATGCCCTGTCAAAACACATTATGGAGTGTGGTGATATACGTTATTTTATTTTTAGGGTTATTGATATTATAACACCCAACATTAGAGCGGGTGATATTCACAACCACACTGAGTACAGAGAAACCAATTGGATGATTATTTTGAGGGCTGATAGAGGTTCTGGACTGAATGAGCAAGCATCTATCAAGCCCTTGCTGAAAAAACGTAGGATTCCTAAGTAAGTCCTGTTCTAGGCTGAATGGTTAGTTTGCTCTGCTGTGATTTTTATGTTTTTATATTGTGTATAGAAGACTGCCACTAGAGTTATGTATTGTTTATTATATGTCAGTCCCTTATTTTGATATGTACTGTGCTCTTAAGGAAAATGGTTAAGTCGATTAGTATGACATGGGGATTGGTTGATTTGAATTGTATTTTATCTATATATATTTGCTGTATTGTGTGTATTTTAAAGGTCTGAAGAAGCATTTTATGCGAAAGCGCTTACCTCATATTTCTGGATATAATAAAACATTTTTAAGATGAGATTTTATTGCCTTTTATGCTGCCTTGGTCGCTCCATTGCCAATTTATTGTTTGTATTTTAATATAATAATGGCTCTATTTAACGAGTAGCAGCTTCTAATGTGATTGTCCTTCTGTTTGCAAAATCTGAATTTTCAGTATAAGTTAGGGGCACTTATTAAACAAACAAATGCATTCCTTTAAAATGAGAGCATTTGTAATTCTTTATTTTAAACTGTGTAAACACTTGTTGGACAGATGAGAAATTCCATAGCACATGACTTTTTCTGTCACATCATTAAAAGTGATACATGGGGATCAAGGGCATGCGATCTAAACACAAATAATGTGTGACTTCTTCAGAACTGACAAGATATGAAATTGCTCAAGTTCTAGACTGTATAACTACTTCTTACAAAAATCTATCAAAATTCAAAACGCAGATGAATAAAGATTTTTTCCATGAATAATGAAAATGTCAAACCTTATTTCAACCATACACAATGATAGCAAAGCCGATTTTCCAAAGGCTCAAATGTAAACTTTGGTTCTGATGGACCTGCATCACAAGACAAATTGTATTTTACTTATTTCAGATTTATTTTCTGTATCCCACTGAAGAAAATATTTATTTTATGGGGGGATGTGAAGAATTATGTGAAATACAAACCTCAAAATGTTTGATGGACATAAGAAAATGTATATTGAATCATCAAGTTAATCTTAATGATGGAGCCAGTGGGGACTGTGATAATACCCACAAAGTGTTTAATGCTAATAATTTAACTATAAAAACATAGAATTTCACAAATTTCACAGCATTACGGCTTCCAAACCTCTTTTTAGCAGCAAGTGGAAGGGAAAACCAGGGGGAGAATCCTGAGGAGAAGGCAGGTAGCACTTTTACAGGACAACAATCTTCAGGACAGCAACAAGATGAGATTCATGAGTAGAAAGAGCTGTCAGTGCAGCCAGAGCCAATTTTCTGAAGTGGCTGTAGTTAAAATTATAGGGCTGTACCAGTAAATGTAGTCTGCTGGGATTTCAACTTTGACTCCCATAGGATTCTGATAGAAAAACTGGAGTGGTTGAATCAAGATCAAGACTTAGGAAACTGACAGCTCCAAGCGTTGTAGGGCATGGATGATTTTGGTGAGAAGGATGATGTCAGGAATTATGAAAGTGACCACTGGAGTGCAGCAGGGGTCTATGCTCGGTCCTGCATTCTTCTCTGTGTTTGTCCAAGATGTATCAAAAGGAAAAAAAAAAAAAAAAAGAGTACAGGATCAAGCTCTTAGCTGATGACAAAAATATAGATGCAGTTGTTGAGGATGGGTTAAGGGTCTAGAGAAGGACTTGGAACATCTGCTTAAGGTTGCAGAAAGATGGTAGTTGAGGTTCCATGCATAAAAATGCAAATTGCTGCACTTGGCCTCTATAACCCTGGTATATATAACTGATGCAGTTGATCATGTCCTTGGCAGAGAGGTTGCATTACCTGAAATGAACACCTTTCTTCAAAGAATTACTTCATGAAGCTGAAGCATTTTCAGAGAATATGGTAGAATGTCTCAGTGTCTACAATCAGACCATTTGTTGTTTTGTGCCTGTTTATGTCAAGTAGTCTCCTTTCATATACATTATCTCACAGTAGCACTGCAGTCCTATTGTGTTGTACTATTTTTTTTATTAAAGCTACATACTGTTGTTTAATAAGGCTACTTATTTACTGAAAAATAAAGACTTTCCTTTCAACACTGTTTGCTACATTTACTTGGGAATTATCAGCTTGCCTGTGGCTACCTATGAGGTTGCCCTTTGCAACAGTGGCAAGCATATTTTCTT
Organism: Protopterus annectens; assembly: GCF_019279795.1. Taxonomy (NCBI): domain Eukaryota; kingdom Metazoa; phylum Chordata; order Ceratodontiformes; family Protopteridae; genus Protopterus; species Protopterus annectens. The sequence goes on along the minus strand of NC_056732.1, from coordinate 89,475,308 downwards.
GGGATAACAACCTGCATTTGATGAACTATAGTCATATGTAACTGTCAAATTTTTATAATTTTTCCATCTACCTTTCAGCTTACAGTGGGTTTAGGTTTATGCTTCCCCCCTCCCCGTACACCATGAAACTGCAAAACCTGCATTCTGACCTTTTCGATTTTGAATTAAACGAGAATTGCAGTTATGTGAACAAATCCACATCTGAAAACTAGAGAAATATATGTGTCATTCTCTAAAACTCAGTTTAATAGAGATGTAAGCTGTTGCAATATTCTAAGCTTTCACAAAAACACTTTTTTGCAATGGTTTGTATGTCTATTAAATTAATCTGTGGTGTCTTGGATGGGTTTTTCATGACTTTTCTTGCAACACACTGGCATTTTCATCTGTGAAATTGTCTTAATGTCCTGTTTTAATACTGCAGCCTATTTGTGTCGGCTACATATTTATCAATTTCCTAGCCTTATTGGACTGCTTAGCTGTACATCAGTTGTTTTATGCCACACAGTGATTTTATCCTTAATGAGCTGCTTGCTCTAGACATTTAGGTTTACCTTTCCTAATACATCAGCAGCAGTTTGCAACACGCATTGCTTGAATAATGCTGAAAAGGCAGGCATACATTTTCAACTTCTGATTTATCTCAAATAAAGTGACCGGAGCTGCTTAGTAGTCACTTGATTTTAAATAAATATGCTGCAGTTTGTTGATTAATAAATATTTTTCTGAGATTTTTCATTCTGTTTGGATCCCTGATCTTGCTTCCCCCTGTGCTCCTCTGAGTTAACACTCAGCTGTACACGCATAGGCAACTGTTGACTTACAGCTTGCGATTTATCCCAAAATAAAGTGATGCAAGTTGCTACATATTTTCTGTTTATGTCAGATATACCTCACACATTTTATTGATAACTGCTCCATGTGAGCTTCTTTCATTCTAACATTTCTAATCTTGTATCACTCCTGCTCTTCATAGTGCATTACATATGCATGGGCTGATTCTGTCATGCAGCATACTTTTGGTGACTAGCTTTGTCGATTCAGTCGTGCAGCACACTTTTGGTGATGAACTTTGTTCTCCTCCCTTGTTTGTTGTGTGTTTGTGTGTATACAGTTATCATGGCTTGTATCGTAAATTGTGGGAACTCTAAAACATCAGCTAGAGAATGTACAAACTGCTGGAGATTACTTTGAATTGCTATACATTTGTATATTATTGGTTTTATCATTTCATCTTTATGTAATTTACTTCTTATCTATTGTACTTTTTGTAGGCCTATGTTTTGATTAAATGTTACTGTATCTGGAGATTTTCTCCTTGGGTCTCCATTGAAAACGGGCCTATGGCTCAGTTGGACCAACCCGGTTAACAAATGACAATAAATAAATAAATAAATAAATATGTACGTTTTGAATGCTGGAGTAAATATCTCATGAATGAATTTTGCCTTTATCTTATTACATAGGAGTGGGACAGCTGAAACTGCATCTCTCCTTGAATTTAAATTTGAGTACAGGTTAGTCTTTTTTCAGGTCTGTAGTAAACCTTACTAAATTATTATTATTTTTCTGTAGGTAGTTCAACTTTTTCTACAAGTGTCCTATTTGCCTATTCATTGAACAGCCACATCTGGTTATTCTACTGGCTTTACAGTTTTATACATTTTAAAGAGTTATATAAAACATGGCAAGTTACTTTCTCAGTTCAGCATTTGGTGATTATTGTTGCAGGCATCACATCTGTTTACTTGTTTACTGCTCCTGTTTGAATAGTTCTTCTCCTGGAACCCCCTGCTTTTGCCTAATTACCATGTCTGTTGCATAGTTGAAGTGCTCTTTTTAGACATAACACTGTAAAATTGTACTGGATGGCACAGCAGATAGCATTGCTGCCTTGCAACAAGAGGTTCTCTGCTTCAATTCTTGTTTAGGTTGCCTTTTCTGCAGAGTCTGCCTGACCTGTCAGTGTTCACATGGGTTTCCTCTGGGTGCTCCAGTTTCATCCCACATTCCAAAGACATGCAGTACATGGACTGAACACTCTATACTGGTCATAGTTGTAAGGGTACTTCAGCTCAAAACTAGCTTGTTTTACATTGAAGTAGTTTTATGCTGCACTCTGGTGGGAGCAAAGGGCTGATTTAACCTATTTGCTCTGGGAACTGCTGGTGGAAGGCTTATTGTGTGTTTATCTCATTGGCCAGAGGGCTTAACTGTGTAAAAGTCTTTCATCCTGCTGATATAAAAGCCTTGCGTTTGCACATCATGCAAACATGGTTACCCATGCCTTGTATACACACAAACCTCTCCATTTTAAAATCTTCTACAGGAAATTTTCTCCATAGTCACCCATTGTTCATTGCTGCTCAAAGAGCTGCCAGTTTGTGCAGAGGACAGCACCACTGCAGGTCATTCTGTAGTATACTACTAAACACTCTCACTTAGACCATTAAGTGACTCTGCCTACCCCTTCCCATCTACTAAGGATTTGGTATAATGGATAGGCACTTCCCTGTCACCTCTGGTTCTGGCCGGGTGGATATGGGCATCCTGAAGCACTACAGTAACTACCACATGTTTACTGACAATCAATTAATTTTAGAACAGGCAAACAGTATGTGAGAGATGTAGAAAAAGCTCCCACATGCACATGCACAAAATGGAAACTAGGTTGTCAGCATTACATCTATCATACATCACTTCCAACACCAAGGAACAAAATAGACCCACATATGAGGAGGCACTCACTTTTAATCTAACCAGACCTCCAAGACCTCCTAAATGCATCTCTCAGTGGCCCTGAGCACATTCAAAAAAGACAGCACCTTACTCAACACAACTCTGAAAATCATAATAGCCCCACATCCAAGCCCATAAGGCAACACACCACACAGTCATATATTCTAGTCATTGGGGATTCCATTGTAAGACATACTGATGTTCCTCTTACCAGGCTAAACAAGGAGAGGATCACAGTGAGGTGTCTGTCTGGAGCCAGGATCTGCCAGATCACACATGCAATTAGGTCTTTAAACACAAATACCAGCATGACACAGTGATAGTCCGTGTGGGCATAAACAACCTAAGATGTACCTCACTCTACTATATGAAGAGAGAGATGACAGAGCTCTCTGAATATGTGTCCCAGGTGGGTGTCACACGTCTCGTGTATTCAAATGAGACACTGAGGCTGAGTATGCGTTCAAGTCATTTACTGTACATAAACACATCAGGAGTTGTAACTGGAACATGTACTTCAAGCTTCAGAAGCTAACTGACTTGTTATTTCAGACACTGTCACACGTGCATCACCATTCATTCTGCATTCACTCTGGCTGGCTATACAAAATGGTACCGATCTTCCAAATGCTCAGTAGCTTATATGCATGTGCTATCTAGCTACAGTGGCTGACTAGGTTCAAGATACACACTGAGCTACATCCTCCCTCTTTAATTTGTTCAACATGCAATAGGAGAACAAGACATTTTACAAGCTAAATATGACATCAACATTTCAACAAATTTGAACTCAAGTCCAAGTCGCGTTGTACTTCGGATTGGGTATGGAAATTCTACCTGATCTGGTCACATAAAATCTTTGACTGGGTTTAACAACAGGGACCGTCTCTGGAGATTCCTTCACAATTTGAACTTCAGAGATTGCATCAGGATTATTTGAGGAAAGTACACTGTCCTCTAGAATTTGAACAAGTCTAGAGTAACTCTAAAAAATAGAGTCATTGGCACTGGCAATCTGCTACATCACTGGTTCGGAGACTGGTAATATATGTCTTCAATTCCTTCTGAAATCCATTCTTTCAGATTGTATCAACTCCTGAAATCCATTCCTTCAGATTGTATGATGTAAGATCTCGGTTCTTCACAAATGTTCTTGATGATTTCCACTCAATCGTATCCTTTAGATGTTTGCATTTTCACAACTTCTCCTTGTCTTAATGGTCTAAGAGGTTTACTGGACTTATCGTAGTACAACTTTTGTGACTGACGTTTTCTCGAAAATTGAGTTTTAACCTTTCTGTTGTTCTTTGTATTTGGTAGTAGCAATTTTTTACTGATTGGAAGAGTTGTTCTAGTCTGTCTGGACATCAGTCTCTGAGCAGGTGAACCAAGTAAGTTATCCCGAAGAATGTATCTGAGATTGAGTAAGTTAAGGAAAACATTGATACCAGCTCTCTTGGATTTCTCTAACAAATGTTTTGCCCTCTGAACTGCATGCTCAGCTTATTCATTAGACTGTGGATACTCAGGACTACTAGTAATACGAACAAAGTCCCAAGACTCAGCAAATTTCTTAAACTGCTGACTTGTAAACTGTGCACCATTGTCAGAAATGACTTTGTACAGACAACCATAGACAGAAACATGTCTCTTCAATTTTGTAAGGACTGTGCTGGATGTCAAGTTAGGAAGTAGGTCAATTTCAAACCAATCTGAATAAGAGTCTACTAACACTAAGTTATACTGACCATTCCATTTGAAAATAACAGTAGCAACCATCAACCATGGTAATTTAGGAATCTGGTTTAGTTGAAGTGGTTGTTTTTTGTTGTTGTGGTTTGGTGCTGTTGCAAACTGAACATGCTAGAGTTTTCTTTTCTATATCTTTTGACATAAAAGGCCAAAATACTATGCCTCTTGCCCTTCTTTTGGCTGAATCAGTACCTGGGTGACCACGATGCAAGAGTTTGATATATTCCAGTTGTAATGCTTTAGGACTTACCACTTAAGAACCATTTATGATGATTCCATCTTCCATTTTGAGCTTGGCGCAGTAAAGAAAATACTGTTGTATGTCAATTGGTAATCTGGTTTGTCATGTTGGCCATCCTTAACTGATAATGTTTTTTTTTAGCTTCTGGAGAATCAGATCTGAAGCTGTGCGACTTCTAAGTTCATCAAGACAAGATTTTTGAATTCCATGACTTCAAAATCTGCTTTATTGTTTTAATGCTGTTCTGTTATTTGTCTGGGTACTCATGACAAAGGGTCTAGATTACGTCACCGAAAGCTAATTACGGTGAACACCTTTTCATCGACACAAAATCACTGAAATCATTCACTCAGTTTAATAAGGGCAAGGAAATTCTTGCCTACATCACAAAGAACCAAACTCCACGTTGAATCTAACCCACCTAAGTGGGGGGGCTATGCCCCTCCCCACTCCCCACCCCCGATGGATGGGGCTTCACTCCCCACATCCTCCTAACTATATATACCAACTCCAAGAGAAAAGGGCAAAGTTCTGTAGTTGGTCAACTACGTCTTTGCCCTTATTAAACTCAGCGAATGGTTTTGCTGATTTTGTGTTGATGAAAAGGTGTTCACCATAATTAGCTTTCGGTGGAGTAATATAGACCCCATGACAAAGCATCAGCAAGGTATAGATATTTTCCTTTTGTGCAGACAATATTGAAATTGTACTTTTGCAATTTTAACATCATGCGTTGCAAGCACGCTGGGGCTGTATGCACTGGCTTCTTTAAAATTGTCACTAGAGGTTGGTGATCAGTCTCTTTTTGGATAGGTCAAAAGTAAATATAATCATTGAACATCGATCATGCGAACACTACTGTCAAAAGCTCTTTTTCTATTTTTGCATACTGTATCTCTGTTTAGGTTAAAGTTCTGGATGCATAAGCTACTGCTATACCTTCTTGACGACATGCTGCACGAAGGCTGTACTTTGAAGCATTACAAGAAAGAGTTACAGGTTTATGAACATCATAATATCTCAGTGTGGGTGGACTGGCAGTTTTCTTCTTCAGAAAATCAAATGTTCTTTGGTGTTGTTCCAGCCAGGAACAGTTTACATTTTTGTGTGTCATCTCGCGTAATGGTGCAGAAAGCTCGTTCAAGTCTGAGATGAACTTTCCTAAATAGTCAACCATACCAAGAAAACGTTGCAAAGATGTGACATTCTCTGGAGCTGTCATTTCAAGAATTGCTGCTTGCCATCTTTACTGGCATCTTCATCATTAGTTTCACTGCACCATCATTGTTTTTATTATCTTTACCATCATTATATTTATTCCCACCTTCATCATACTCACCATCCCTTTTTATTCATGATCATTACATCTTCATCATCAATATCTTTACAGCTTCATCATCTTCAGCATTATGACATCATCTTCTTCATTGCATTGTCAGCATAATATTTTTATAACCATTGTCATATTAGTCAGCACCATCATTGGGATTGCATTTTCTTTTTTATCTTCATCACATCTTCATCTTCATCATGCCTTCCTTTCATATATGCACATAATATTCCAAGAGTTTTCATTCCAGCAAAAACCCAGTTTATTTGTAATGCAAACAATCAACATTTACTTGACATTGTAACTTACTTTACTTAAATATGTTTGTTACTTCACTTACTTAGTAGGCATGTTGCCTGTACTCTTTATTAACCTTTTTTACTATCTATATGTATTTTTCTGCCTCTGTCCTGAAAGGTAGTTAAAATAGTTTATATAGACCTGACTGAATAATTATAAAACAAATAAAATAAATAAAGTAGTACTGAGCTACACAAAAAAAAAAAAAAAAAAAAAAAAAAAAAAGAATTGCTGCTTGCTTAGATGGATCTGGTTGTAAGCCAGAACTGGTAAACAAATGTCCCACATAAGTAACGTCTTTCAATTTGAATTTACATTTAGTAGGATTCAGTTCAAGATTTATTTCATGTGCATGATCTAGAACTTTCCTGAGATTTCTATCATGTTCATTTTCACCATTGCCCTCTACAATAACCTCATCTACTATGATAGCACATGGATAACCAGACAAAGTTTGCTCCATTCCAATTGAAATACTTCACTGGCAGAATTTATCCCAAATGGCATTCTCAAAAATCTGTATCTACCAAATGGTGTGCTGAAAGTGGATAACAATGAAGATTTGCGATCCAGGGAAATTTGCCAAAAGGAACTTTTTGCATCGAAGACTAAAAAAATAGTAGCATTTGACATGAGAGTGGCTACCTCTTCTACTATATGCATCAGATGTTGAGGACATTTAAGTGCTTGGTTTAAGTCTCTTGGACTAATACATATTTGAATATCATCTGAGCTTTTCTTATGAGCTACAACCATGGAGGATACCCATTTAGTCAGTTATTCTACTGGAGTAAGGACACCTAAATTCACCATTTTGTCTAGTTCTGTTTTTACTTTACTTTGCATTGCTACTGGAATCTTCTGTGCTGATTTAACTTCATGGAATACTTGAATGGAAGTTTACCAAACTCGTCTTTGAAAATATCAGCATATTCACTAAAAATATTCTGTGTAAGACTATTGTTGTTCAGACTTACATCATGAACCTCTTTATTAAATTAAATCAGTCCCATTCTCAGACTGTCTATGAGGCCTAACAGTGACTACACGTGTCTTTTGACTATGTAAAACTGCAAGTCATAGCTATTCCCAGCAGAATGGCATGAAATGACTGCTGTGCCATCAGTTAGAATCCCTTCACCACCATAAGCAGCTAGTTTTGCACACTTTGCTGAATCAAGTTCTTCACCAGCTTTTACTTTAGCAAACATTTGTGCTAACATAATGTTGCATTTAGATCCATTGTCTGCTTTAAGCTCTACAGATTTCCCATTAATTTGTACAGTACAAAATATTTCACTCTTTGCTGCCAACTGATAGTCTACTGTATTAACAATTTCATTGATCACAGACACATTTAACATAAAAAGTTTGCTCACAGCTCTATATATGATCTAGTTGCTTCTTCATATCCTCTCTTTTAGTAAAAAAATTGTGCCACTTTAGACTTGCAAAGCCTTTTGGAATGATTACACTTTTTACATTTGTGACATTGCTGATACATTTGTGACATTGCTGACCAAAAGCTAAACACTTTTCTTGTTTAGGTTAATGACTGCCTCCACAATTATGACAGTTAACAATAAGATTTGCTGTCGCACCCTTTGGTTTATATCTCTTTTTCATCTTAACTTTATGTTGTACACTATCAACATTCTCACTGGCAGATACGGCAAGCATGCTTTTCTCATTTATAAGCATGTAAGCTCATGTATTTGACAAATACATATGGCTTTGCTCAAAGTTAATTCACTATCTCGAAGTAAAATCTTTCTCACTGCATCATCATCAACACCACACATGAGGCGGTCTTTTATCAACTCATCTTGTAAAGCACCAAATCTGCACATTTTTGCTTTATTTCTTAAGTCAGTAGTATATGCTGCTATAGTTTCACCAGGCTTTTGATTTCTTGTGTAAAATATGTGCCTTTCCACTGTAATATTCATTTGAGGGTGACACATTTCTCTAAATGTATGTTTTAAGCACTCAGGGTCTTCCCATGTTTCAGCCTGTATCACAGTATGGTGGTTCTCCCCCTCCCCTGCATACATGACAGGTGCATACACAAATGAATGTTCCCTCTCAATGGCTTTTGAGCCAGCTAAATTGAAGAGTATAAATGCTTTTGTATGTGTATCTTTATCACAAAATGCAGCATGCATGAAAATATTATATTTTTGCTCAAACACTTGCCAATTCTCAGCAATATTATTATCAAACACCAGTGGTTCAGTTCTGTAAAATCCCTCTGCCATAACAACAAAATTCATTTAAATATAAGCATAGACCAGGTACTTGTAACTATGACCAAAAGTACAGCAATCTCTCTGAAATGGCTTGATTTTAACACTGCAAACACAGCGAACACTCCGTACACTTTGGATACTTTGAAAAGTTTTAGTTAATGTGAAAAAGTCATACATTGCAATAAAATTCAGTCGTTTTAGCCTTTTTGTACATTTTAAACACTTTGGAAATTATTTCAAGCACTTTTATCAATATGTCACTATCAAGACATTTGTCCCGGTCCCCTTCAATAAACACATCATACTGAATGACATTTGAAAACCTTTATTAAAACTTCCATAACGTAGCTTTGTTCACCAATTTTATTATTTACAACTGCACATAATATAATTGATTCTAAACACAGCATAAACATCCCTGAACTGTTAATCAGGGCAGCGTACCTACTCACCCTGTCCCAGTAAGTAGCGTCCATACCTCTGTTCACCTACTTTACTTATAAAGTGCCATCCCATCCTTGTAATGCTAATCAGGGCAGTGTACCTACTCACCCTGCTCAGTAAGCAGGGTCCATACCTCTGCTCGCTTACTTTACTTATGAAGCAGTGTCCCATCTCACTTCATACACCATTCATTGAATTACCTTCCACCAAATAAGCAGCATCCTTACCTCAGCTTACTTATCTATTCAGCAAGCTTCCTCCAGCTGCTCATTTTCCTTTCCCCAGATCCTTGAAATGAACATCCAGACATCAGAAGGGGAACAGAAGAGGGCAAGACTATCCCTTTTCTCCGCCTACCTCAACTGATAAACCCCAATCTGCCCAACCCCCAACAAACAAGGGGAGGGTGGCAGGGAAGCAAGCTTATGCCAAAATGTGATTGCTTACCCAGCTACACATTATTTAAACCTCTTAAGCCCCTCCCTACCCTTATCTCATTTCCTCCCAATCCTCCCTGCTTCCACTTAACCCTTTCACTTCCCCAACTCACCTAACACCCACTAATATCTATCTAACCATACAAGAAGATGTCCTGGGACAACTTGGTTTGTTGCTAAACTTCATTTGTCCCGGTCCCCTTCAATAAACACATCACACTGAATGACATTTGACGACCTTCATTAAAACTTCCATAACATAGCTTTGTTCACCAACTTTATTTACAACTGCACATAATATCATTGATTCTAAACACAGTATAAACATCCTTGAACTGTTAATCAGGGCAGCGTACCTACTCACCCTGTCACAGTAAGCAGCGTCCATATCTCTGTTCACCTACTTTACTTATAAAGTGCCATCCCATCATTGTAATGCTAATCAGGGCGGAGTACCTACTCACTCTGCTCAGTAAGCAGGGTCCATACCTCTGCTCGCTTACTTTACTTATGAAGCAGTGTCCCATCTCACTTCATACACCATTCATTGAATTACCTTCCACCAAATAAGCAGCATCCTTACCTCAGCTTACTCATCTGTTCAGCAAGCTTCCTCCAGCTGCTCATTTTCCTTTACCCATCTCCTTGAAATGAGCATCCATACACCAGAGGGGGAACAGAAGAGGACAAGCCTTTCCCCTCTTCTCCACCAACTAGCCTGACCAGTCTGTTCCCCCTCCCTTCTACACAAAATTGTTCAACCAACTACCTCCCATAGCGGGAAGGGTTAAGCCAAACATCATTCGGTGTACCCATCATCTGTAAAGCACTTAGGATCCTGCCTACCTTCCCTGAAACACACCGTAATAAAACTAAATAAAGTAGAATTACCCATGACTCCACTGTACCACTGGGACATCCCATCCAAGAGAATACATTCCTTTTAAACCAATTCCTTCTAGCAACTAAATATAGCTCAGCCTGAACAGAATGACTACCCATATCCAAGACCCTGTCAACTGTAGCATATCACCTTAACCCCCAAACTACCCAGTTCTGGCTGTACATTAACCCGATTACTGTAGAGAATAATCTAACTCCAAAACTTTAATGCCTTAACCCTAAATGGCAGAAAACCAGCAAACCTTAACCTAGTTCCTGAAAACTTGCATATTTGCAGCAATGAAGTACTCTATGTGCCTAGCCATAAACACCCCCAATTCACTCATTACCAAATGACAATCTGGACTAGAACCCAGGCCATCCCACTCAGAACCTCCTATACTCCTAATAACCACCAAACAATAAATTACTAACCATCCTTAACCACTACTTGTCCCTGGCCTTTCCCCTTGAAGGTTCACTTCCCCTATGTTATCTCTACCTGTAGTAAGGAATTGAAACCTGACCTACGGCTGCTATATCCTGCAACCAGTCTTCCCTTAAACCTTCTAGCTCCTGTGTAAGCAACGTACCTAGAAGCAAAGATTAAACTTCACTGGCTTGCCAGAGCCATAAGGCTTTAGCCTAATAGGTTCCTGTACTTCTATAAATGTCATGACTCTACTCATCCCATGGGATCACCCCCCATAAATCACCCCAACAATTTTTTCCCCTGGCCCCCCCACCTACCTCTTCCTTACTTGCCCCCTATACCAATGCAATAATCAGCTCCCACTAAGTAAACACAGAACTCAAACATGCCTTAATAAGGGGATTACTCAGACCTTTATTGTGCTCCATTCCAGTGGCAAGAACAGCCATTCTATTAAAAAGCATCACCTCTCAGATCCCCTTTTCAAACCACTGCACGATGCCTTCTGCACTTCAGCAATCTGCAAGGAAAATAAAAAACAATGAATTCTACATGCACCATACCAATAATTCTTAACGTGGAGGCACTAACAGGGACCCCTGCCATGCCCATCAAGTGTTTGCCACACTCTTCACCAAAATATGGAATCAGTCCCCTCTTTTTTTTATGCCTTATAGCCCCTTTGGACAAGAGTGATAAGTGCTACCCACAGAAATAAGAGCCGAACTTGTCTAACTTGTAATTGCCCCAAAGCCAGTAGCCTAATAACTTCCTATGATATTAAGAATGTGGTGACTCCACTCCCTGTACCTGAACCCCATCCCCAGTGACATTCCTTAATGAGCACTAAATAAAATGCATTACCTGTAACCTCATCAAGCCAACTGCAGGCACCTTTCAAACATTGATCTAACATACTGAAATGGTTAACAGAACAGATTGCAAATTAACCCTGAGATCACAAACTCAAATGCCTGTCCTTCTCTGGCTAGCAGTGTAAATCCTCTACCAAAACTTAACAACTCTGAAATCCACTTACTTCGGTCAGCAACTGTTGTCCACTTGTGCTAACCATGTGCGACCTCCTTGCTCGCCACTGCTTCCATCATCTGTGAACTCACTGCATAGTGACCCAACTGGTACTTGTCACACCACCATCTACAAAGAAATGGACAAAAGTAACTCCTCTAAGATGTAAAGAGAAGGCTCCACCTTATACTAACCTATTCCAAATTCAAGCCGCAGCATTCCAAAACCCCCAACTGCAAGAAAGAAAAGACATGTAAGTCATCTAAAATACATAACGCACATTTCAAGACATCTTCAAAAATAACCTATCCTGCCAACCTGGGAAGGAGTGTACCACCATCACCACGCACATTTATGACAAAGCAGCCAGAACTGAAGCTATGCTTCCAATGAACCTATCAAACACCCAATATAAATTTAATTACCAATTGAATATGTTACAACTAAACCGCACACCTGGAGGGACCTATCAATATCCACAACCAAGGTAACCTTGCGATTCCAAAGCACATCACTTAGCGCACTGTAAAAGCCAAACTAACTTATATTGCAAAACCATCTGCCTAGCTCTTAACCTTCCATTTCCAAATGAGGCATACAAATCAAACATAATGTTGACAAATGGTCAAAATGCAGCAAACCTAATAGCTTACAAGCAGCTTACAATGCTATCAAGGGGACCCCACTGCAATATTCCCCCCATCAACTCTTTCAAATGTAATTATGACTTAGGGCTCCCGTCCTACTTTTTTTTTTTTTTTATAAACCTGTTTAACCTTCCTAGTTGAGGCTGTTAATCTGCCATACTATGCCATTAGTAGGTCTACCACATTCTGTCCATTTGTTCCCCGTTTGCTTGCAAGCAATGACCAAAACTCTAACATCCATATACCTCTTAACCTCTTAGCGCAGACAATGCGGGCAAAGCCCATACATCACCATTTAGAGCAATACGTGTTCACAATCCATAAATCAAAGAGGGGCGAGGTATCCTCTGAATAGTATAAAGTGAGAACGATAAGGTTAGCATGCTTAGTAATGTGTTGAAAACAGTTGTTGAAGTCTGCAGATATAGACTGGCATGAACAGAGACATAAAGATAAAAAGTAGAGAATACTTAACAAGCAACATCAATATAGATATGAGCAATATTTAACTCCTAGAAATTCAGTGAGTATAGTTTAATGCAACAGTATGCAACCCAGTAAAGGCAGTAAGGCATGAAGAGCAGTCTGAGCAGAATCCTGAAATAAAGGCACCGGGTTACTAAATTGGGCTGGTTTGTAGTTTATTTGTGCTCGGACTGAATGGTAGAGGGGCAGAGAGGTTTAGGGATAGTGCCAGGATCCTGCCAAGCGGAAGGCCCTCCAACTTTTCCTCCCTTATTTGCAATTGCCAAGGCTCCCCTCCCCACTGACCAGGGGAATGAGCTACCCCACCACAAATCTCCACAATGACCTGCAACAGCACAGCAGTGAAGCAAGAACACTGTGAAATGAGCCCAAGGAAACAGTCAAAACTCCAGGCAGAAAAATAAAGAATCCACTGCATCAAAAATACCTGCACCCCAGCAGTTGGCAAGGATGAAGCCACTGCTGACAACCAAGCCCCGATGTCAAAACTCACAAAAGAACACCCCACAAACAACACATATCAACAGATTATCCCCCAAACATGAAGATTCTCAGTGATCCTGCACCTTTGAAAGGCAACGAGAACAAGGCCGACCACAGATGTGCATGCACCAAGAGCAACACTGCTCTGGTAACCCACGAAACACCACAAACTGTCGCCTGCGAAAACGCCAAGCACAGCCCTGCCAGCAGAAAACCTAAGCCACCAGCTGGACACCAGCAATGCCCTTCCAAACTGGGACTCTCCCCTCGAACTTACCTTATGGTGCCAATCCCAACCACAACACCAAATAAAAATTGTATTGCTGTCAAAACAACAACCGGAGAGCATTTATAAGTTTCAGCTTCTCCTGCCCACCTTCTTCCTACCAAATCGCCCCACCCCCACTACCAAATTACCCAACTTTCTCTCCCTGCTTTAATCCTATCCCACTAGAAAAAAAAAAAAGAAGTAAATTACCATTATCCAGCTCTGCCTAAACATAATTATCAATCCCAGGCCTACCTGATCCCTCACTACCAACTGGTCGTCATGGACGTAAGCCTGCCTGTAGCTCACACCATAATGTGATTGCTTACCCAGCTACACATTGTTTAAACCTCTAAAGCCCCTCCCTACCCTTATCTCATTTCCTCCCACTCCTCCCTGCCTCCACTTAACCCTTTCACTTCCCCAACTCACCTAACATCCACTAATATCTATCTAATCCCACATGAAGATGTCCCGGGACAACTTGGTTTGTTGCCAAACTCCATTTCTTTTATCTCAGTAATTATTTTGAATGTTTTGAATGTTTCATCACACATTCAATGACTGAAAAATCATTTAAATCAGTTTAAGTACCTTTGAATAATCTCTGACCTGTTTGCGAGTACACTCCTGTATATTTCTCTACTTCAAACTTCGTGCTTAATGGTTTGAAATCTGCTTCAACTTTGGATCCCATTCTGACATCATGTCACATGTCTGTTGTATTCAAATGAGACACTGAAGCTGGGTATGCATTCAAGTAATTTATTCTACATGAACACATCAGGAATTGTAACTGGAACATGTACTTTGAACGTCATAAGCTAAATAACTGACTTGTTACTTCAGACACTGTCACATGTGCATCTCCATTCATGCCTGCATTCACTCTGGCTGAATATACAAAATGGCAATGATCTTGTATGTGCTCAGTAACTTATATGGAGTCTATATTAGAAGACCGAATGTTTAGGTGATCGAACACCTAAACATCGATCTTCTAATATCGAATCGCACAATGTAGAATGTCCCAGGGAAACACATCCCTCAGTCACAACACAAAAAAAATTACTTTACATCTAAATTAAGTGGGGGGCTTTACCCCCCCCCCACACGCCCGATGTGAAGGGGGGCTGTGCTCCCCACATCCCCCTAACTAAATATACCAACTCCGAGATCGCTCAGCAGTAAAGAAATAGCAAACTCTGGCAAACGGCCAAGAGAAATCTTTTCCTGTGTTAAATCGTCCGCCATTTTTTGCTCTCAATATTAGAAGATCGATGTGTAGGTGTTCGATCACCTAAACATTCGGTCTTCTAATATAGATCCCTTATATGCATGCGCTGTCTAGCTATAGCGGCTGACTAGGTTCAAGATACACACTGATCTACAGCGGGTATGAATCTAGCATTAAGTAGCATCCTACCTTCACCAATGATGATGTCACAGTACCAGGAACAAATGATTGACTTCAGCAATTGGCTTAGTTTCTGGTGTCACAACAAGGGGATCCAGCATCTATCAGCCTGGGGAGACATGGTTGACAAACAACAATGCTTTGCCAGAGATGGTTTGCATTTGTCTCTACTTGGCTTCTGGATACTGGCAAAAACTTTATCTATCCCCATGTTGCCTTTTTTAGGCTGTGCCAAGTTGTTAAACTCTCCACCATTATAAAAATCACTCATGACCATGGACCACCTAAAGGTACTGCTGCTTAAGGCTAAGAGTTTAAATTTAAAAAAAAAATGCACTCCCTGGAAGAGGTTCTCACCCAGGGGAATGTAGATATATGTGCAGTCATGGAAACATGGTTCAGAACCATGGAGCGCACCCAGCCTATCAAAGGCAACAAAGATTTTCATACATTTCAATCACTTTAGCTCAGGATGAAACAATGAGAGGAGGTGTTCAGTGTTCATAAAGTACACCATTGGACTGGTGCAACAACTGACTTGCTCGAGCTGCTCCATGCCCAACTAACCAAAGGTGTGACACCCCTATCATATCCTAGCCAGCTACAGATCTTCTAACATGTGTCTGGAAAACCACACATCATACCTAAACCTACTGGATTCTTTTAACATTCAGCCTAACACCATTTTTATGGGTGACATCAACTACCCCTCCATAAACTGGGAGACTTATATGACCCATAATTCACTTCCTTGGAGGCTTTTGGACTTTGTAAATACAAACACCCTGAAAGCAACTATTTAGCTCTTCAGCTAGAGGTGCAAATATCCTAGACCTGGTACTCAAGAACTCCTCCTCAGTAGGATCTTACCACAAAATAATCTGACCACAATAATCTCCTTTAATATTAAAACCAACCTAAAACCCCCATTAAACTCTAAACCTGTTATGGCTATTTACCTCAAGCTAAGTGACAGCTTATTAAACTTCCAAGCCCCTCTGAACCCGGATGATACTGAGGCCTGCTCTGTGCTGTACACAAAAGCACTGTACAACTATATTCATATCTGCATAGAAAAGGCAGTACTTTTTGTCAAACCTATGATTACTGGCAAAAATTAACCACATCGGTGGACCCCTAGTATAAACAGGCAATTCAAAAAAAAAAAGAAAAAGATCCTCTCCAAAGCCTAGAAGGAACAGATGTGCAAAAAAACACTCACCAGTCTAAACAAACACAAGAAAGAAGAGGTCAAATATGTCAAAGCAAACTACAAGTGAAAGATAGCCTCCCAGGTGAAAGATAACCATAAGGTCTTTTTTAATTATGTTCATATCCTCAGGGGAAATGGTCAGCAATGTGACAATTTAATCATGAATGGCAGCACATACACCTAGCCTGAAACTATAGCAAATGTGCTGGCTGACAAGTTCATTTCAAACTTCTTCCCTCCATCACCACCTGCCACATCCAAATAAATATCCACAATCATCCCCTTACTGGTCATTATGAAGAAACAGGTCCTTACTGCAGTTGCTAAAGTTAAAAACACAGCCTCCATGAGTCCTGATAACATTCCAGGATACTTCTTTAATAGCTTAAAACAGAATCTATCAGGACCATGAGAAACCCTGTTTAACCACAGCCTCCAGACAGGCTTTGTCCCGGAGGAATGGAGGATTGTCACAGTCGTTCCTCTGCACAAGAGGGGCCCATCAACTGACCCAGGGAACAACTGACCCATAAGCTTAACCTATATTATCTGCAAGGCCATGGAGAGAATTATCATGGACCTGATCAATAACAGCATAGAAAGCATACCTATCAACTGTACCGATTTTGAGGGCATAATATTAGGGGTGCCACAAATTCCCAAGTGGCCACCTTTAATTACCGAATTTCCTGTTTTTTTGTACAATTTTTTTTCTTTGAAGAATTTATTCCTGACGTCATCACGTGCAGGGTGTGCATGTTAACGTCAGCTTCACGAGGCAGACAGACAGACTGTCAGAATGCTGAGCCACTTAACTTGTTGCAAAGTCAGACCAGTCCACATTATTCAGGCAGTGCACAGCAGATCTTTCTTCCTCCAGGTAAGGCTTATTATCTTATGGGAAAGAGAAATGGCAGATTTATACTTAGTTCATGTTAAGCTGAAATGGCAGTCTGCATTTGTACTTAAGTGTGTGTACTCCATTGCTTTTCGTATGATTCTTGTGTGTGTGTGCTCCATTGCTTTTCTTACGATTCGTATGTGTGTGTTTCATTGCTTTTCTTATGATTCATGCATTAGTGCTCCATTGCTTTTCTTATGATTTGTGTGTTTGTGCTCCATTGCTTTTCTCATGATTTGTGTGTGTGTGCACCATTGCTTTTCTTATGATTCGTGCATATGTGTTCCATTGTTTTTCTTTTTGTGTGTGTGTGTGTGTGTGTGTGTGTGTGTGTGTGTGTGTATGTGTTTGTGTGTGTGTGCGCCATTGCTTTGTGTGTGTGTGTGTGTGTGTGCGTGCGTGTGCGTGCGTGTGTGTGTGTGTGTGTGTGTGTGTGTGTGTGTGTAAAATGCCCCAGTTAGGTTTAACTGGTGGTTTGAGTTACTCAGACTAGGTTCAAGGAACAAGAGCCTAAATTCTCTACCCATATCACCACCACTTGTTTGTGTTCTCAACTGTCCAAAGTTTTACAGAATGCCTGGAATGTTTGGCTCATACTTGTGGTCTGTTCCTCTTAAAGTGTGTGGGTTTCTGGCAAATCATTGAGAACTGAATTCACTAAATAATGATAGCCATTTAAGTTTCAGTCTTCCTATCTTTCAGGGAACTCATGGTAACACAAAACATTTTATTCTAGCAACTTTTCTAAGATTATACAAGGAATGTTTAAAATGTGTTCCTGGTTTTGGGCCTTTGCCCCCTCCCAATAAATTTTGGCTTTTTTCCAGATTTCTTGTGTTGCATAGTTTTTCAGGGGGGAGAAAAGTTTACTACTGCTTATGGTAAGTCTGTTTGTGTAGCACAACAGGTTGAATACTCACTTTTGATGCAGAAGGCTGTGGGTTCAACTCCTACAGTATGTAGATGGATTGTTGATACTGTACTGTGCTGTACTTTTAAAGGGGGTGGATGCTGCAGTCCTGAGAATGTCCTCTGTGGCAGAGATATCAGTTTGCCATCCATTCCCTATTTCAATATTACTAGCTTATCATTTTTTAATGTAACATGGGCAATTTATTCCTCAAGGGCAAAAGGCACTTTATTTGTAGATGAAACAATGAAATATAAAGTTGTTTGCTAGCAGCAAGCTCTTCATTAGTTACAGATCTCTTTAATGTGGAATTATTTACATGACTTTTACTTCTGCAGAGATTGTACATATTTACTGATACTGGTGGATTGTAGAAGTTTGAGTAGACTTTTATGATGGAAATGTTCTGAATTGGGCAGTTTTGTCATTATTCATTCATGCATTTTGTTTCATTGCTTACTGCAAAAATGTTCAAAACAATAAATTTAAAACTCGCTTTAACAAGTGTGCTGTATTATACCAGGAATATAATTTAATACAATCAGGAAGGTGTATCAAAGAATGCATGTATTTTTCATGTGCAAGGGGCCTATGATTTAAAAACAGCTTTAAGGTAATCTTTATTTGCCACTGGCCAGGTGCATATTCTTTGAATGTGGGTTTCAATGCTGTTTCAATGAATGTGATTTTTGAAGAGAAGTTTTAATACTAAGCATATTTTCATTGTAGGCAGTATTGCTGTGTTCATCAGACGTCTATTAGTGTTTGTGCTATAAAAGGTAAAATAAAAGTTTTAAATGAAATCCAAATAATCATTGTAGAAGTAAAGCAGTATGCACATTACAGTGTTTATGGTAAATGAGGCAAAATGGCCAAGTAATGGGACATTGTAATGGCTATAGGGGCACAAACTCTAGCTATGTTGCTGATCAGTAGGCTATGGAAAATGACATTTGGAGGTCCTAGTAAACTGTTATATTATTTTCTAAGATTAGAATATTGCCTACCAGTAAATGCCCTACTTTTACCACAAAATTCACATACTGCAAGTCACCAAAAACAAAATCCTAAGGTTCATCATATTCTCCCTTCCCAGTGAACATCATTGCTACACATTTCAAAAAAATGGTTACCATTTCCTACAGAGTCTGGGGGGACATATTTTGGTTGTCTGTTCTTCAGTTTGCATTTGAAAGTTGGTATCCCACAATTCCATTGGAATGGATGGGGTTACATAATTATGTATGCAAATTTTATGTTAATCAGCATACATTTTTGTACCTATTTTTCATAGGCCTTTGTCCAGATTTTTGATGTTACCAGGTTGAGAGGTATGATAGGAAGTCTCCCAACACTGGGCCAGATGCAATTTGGCTTTGTCAAAGAGAGGTCCTGCCTGCTCAATATAGTGGAGTTCTTTGAGAAAATCACCGGAGCCATGGATGAGTGCAAAATGGTACACACCTCTTATCTAGACCTGGCCAACGCTTTCAACATGATCCCCCACTCAAAGATCATAGATAGACTCACTGCATTAGGCATAAACTCCTACATTGTCAGGTGGATAATTAACTGCCTCACTGACAGGACACATTTTGTCCAGATAGGCAAATCCACTTCCGATAAGAAACCTGTTACTAGGGTGTCCCACAGAGTTCAGTGTTGGTATCCCTTCCTGTTTGGTATATTCTTCTCTGAAGTGAAGAGCTGTGTTGGGGGCCTCTGGCTCATGAAGTTTGCTGATGACTGTAAGCCGGGAGCAATCGTTGAATCCCCAAATGATGTTGACATCCTACAAACATGCCTAAAAATGACAGATGACTGGTGCCAAAACCATGGTCTGAGACTACATGCTGAAAAATGTGTAATCATATCCTTTGATAAATCAGATATCCCTGCAAATTATAATATTGACAGGACACCCCTAAAAGTAGACCCAGGGGTGATGGACCCAGGAACACAGATATGTAGTAACTTAAACTTTGACCATCAGGTAGCTACGATATTGAGGAAATCATTCTGTGTGGCTCAACTTGTAAGTAAAGGCATGGCATCAAGGCATACCTCTCAACCTCTTAGCCCAAGCAATCTGGACAATGCCTGATATAATGGGAGTACAAAAGGCCAAAAATAGGGTCAGAATTTAAATATTGCTCTTATAAACTTAGAAAGTTGTTGGAATAACAGGGTATGTATTAAAATATATTTTCTAAAGGATATGAAGTCAGAAACTCAAATGTATGACATTATTTACTAATTTCTTTCCTCAGATCATCCCAGTGATTTGCTAGAAAACCAAAAATCTTATGAGAAACAGACCAAAATGTTGAGGCAAAAATCTGGATATACTGTGAAAATCTGGACAGTTGAGAGGTATGCATCAAAGTCTTAAAAATTCATAGTGTCATTGTACTTGACCCTCATCAGGCCCATAATTAGCTACAAAGCTCCCTTCTGCATGCAACTAGTCAGGCACTAACATCAAGTGGAGTGGCCCCAGACGTTTCTCAGTATAAAATGCAAAGCTTAAGACACGTCTTACACTTCTTCTCCTTTCGTCTTTTCCCATTAGGGGGTCGCCACAGCAGAACAATTGTCTGCAGAATGATTGGTAATGCAGTTTTTGCTGTGTCAAGTTGCCAGCCTGGTGCCCAACCTTCTACAGAAGGAACACACATGCACACATCATACCTCTCAACTGGAAACATCAAAAATCTGGACAAAGGCCCAAGAAAAATAGGAACAAACCTGTACACTGATTAACATAAAATTTGCATACATAATTATGTAAACCCACCCATTCAAATGGAATTGTGGGATACCAGCTTTCAAATGCAAACTGAAGAACTGACAACCAAGATATGCCCCCCCCCCCCAGACCCTGTAGGAAATGGTAACCATTTTTTTGAAATTTGTAGCAATTATTTACACTGGGAAGGGAGAATATAATGAACCTTAGGAGTTTGTTTTTAGTGAAGTGCAGTATGTGGGTTTTGTGGTAAAAGGAGGGCATTTACTGGTAGGCAATATTCTAATCTTAGCAAAAGAATATTATAGTTTGCTTGGACCTCCAAAAGTCATTCTCCATAGTCTACTGATCAGTGGTGTAGGTAGAGTTTGTGCCAGCCAGAGCTGTCTTTGAGTTTACTACCCTTCCTCCCTCATAAAATCATGGTCAAATGTTGCACCCCATTTTAAAGCCCTCCCCCTGCAGCCATTCTAATGTCTCATTACTTGGCCATTTCACCTCATTTACCATAATCACTGTTATGTGCATATTGCTTTACTTCTACAATGATTATTTGGATTTCATTTAAAACTTTTATTTTACATTTTATAGCACAAACACTATCAGACATCTGCTAAACAAAGCTATACAGTCTCGCGATGAAAATAGACTTAGCATTAAATCTTCTCTGCCCTTGAAACTCACATTCATTGAAATAGCATTGCAACCCACATTCAGAGAAAATGCATCTGGCCAGTGGCAGATAAAGATTACCTTTGAGCTTTTTTCAAATCATACGCCCCTTGCACATGAAACATATATGTGTTCTTTGATACACCTTCATGATTGTATTAAATTATATTCCTAGTATAATACAGCACATTTGTTAGAGTGAGCTTTAAGTGTGTTGTTTTGAACATTTTTCCAGTAAGCAATAAACAAAATGCATGAACCAATATTGACAAAACTGCCCAATTCAGAATGTTTCCATCATAAAAGTCCACTAAAACTTCTACAATCCACCAGTATCAGTAAATATGCACAATCTGTGCAGAAGTAGATGTCATCTAAATAATTCCACATTAACGAGATCTGTAACTAATCTGTAACAATAGTCTGAAAAATGATTGGTAGTGCAGTTTTTGCTGTGTCAAGTTGCCAGCCTGGTGCCCAACCTTCTACAGAAGGAACACACGTGCACACATCATACCTCTCAACATCTGTAACTAATCTGTAACAATGGTCTGCAGAATGATTGGTAGTGCAGTTTTTGCTGTGTCATGTTGCCAGCCTGGTGCTCAACCTTCTACAGAAGGAACACACATGCACACATCATACCTCTCAATCTGAAAACATAAAAAATCTGGACAAAGGCCCAAGAAAAATAGGTACAAACCTGTACACTGATTAACATAACGTTTGCATACATAATTATGTAACCCCACCCATTGAAATGGAATTGTGGGATACCAACTTTCAAATGCAAACTGAAGAACCGAAAACCAAGATATGCTCCCCCCAGACCCTGTAGGAAATGTTAACCATTTTTTTGAAATTTGTAGCAATGATGTTCACTTGGAAAGGAGAATATAATGAACCTTAGGATGTTGTTTTTAGTGAAGTGCAGTATGTGGGTTTTGTGGTAAAATGAGGGCATTTACTGATAGGCAATATTCTAATCTAAGCAAAAGAATATTATAGTTTGCTTGGACCTCCAAAAGTCATTCTCCATAGCCTACTGATCAGTAGTGTAGCTAGAGTTTGTGCCGACCAGAGCTGTCTTTGAGTTTACTACCCGTCCTCCCTCACAAAATCATGGTCAAATGTTGCCCCCCCCATTTCCAGCCCTCCCCCTGCAGCCATTCTAATGTCTCATTACTTGGCCATTTCACCTCATTTACCATAATCACTGTTATGTGCATACTACTTTACTTATACAATGATTATTTGGATTTCATTTAAAACTTTTATTTTACATTTTATAGCACAAACACTAATAGACATCTGCTAAACAAAGCTATACAGTCTCGCAATGAAAATAGACTTAGCATTAAAACTTCTCTGCCCTTGAAACTCACATTCATTGAAATAGCATTGAAACCCACATTCAAAGAAAATGCATCTGGCCAGTGGCAGATAAAGATTACCTTTGAGCTTTTTTTCAAATCATAGGCCCCATTGCAACGAAACATATATGTGTTCTTTGATACACCTTCATGATTGTATTAAATTATATTCCTGGTATAATACAGCACACTTGTTAGAGTGAGCTTTAAATGCATTGTTTTGAACATTTTCCCAGTAAGCAATAAACAAAATGCATGAACCAATAATGACAAAACTGCCCAATTCAGAATGTTTCCATCATAAAAGTCCACTAAAACTTATACAATCCACCAGTATCAGTAAATATGCACAATCTGTGCAGAAGTAGATGTCATCTAAATAATTCTACATTAACGAGATCTGTAACTAATCTGTA
This sequence comes from Protopterus annectens, assembly GCF_019279795.1. Classification (NCBI taxonomy): domain Eukaryota; kingdom Metazoa; phylum Chordata; order Ceratodontiformes; family Protopteridae; genus Protopterus; species Protopterus annectens. The sequence continues at coordinate 89,451,937 of NC_056732.1, read as the reverse complement.
ACAGTAGTGTGCAGAATGATTGATAGTGCAGTTTTTGCTGTGTCAAGTTGCCAGCCTGGTACCCACCCTTCTACTGAAGGAACACACGTGCACACATCATACCTCTCAACATCTGTAACTAATCTGTAACAATGGTCTGCAGAATGATTGGTAGTGCAGTTTTTGCTGTTTCATGTTGCCAGCCTGGTGCCCAACCTTCTACAGAAGGAACACATGTGCACACATCATACTTCTCAACCTGGAAACATAAAAAATCTGGACAAAGGTCCAAGAAAAATAGGTAAAACCTGTACACTGATTAACATAAAATTTGCATACATAATTATGTAACCCCACCCATTCAAATAGAATTGTGGGATACCAACTTTCAAATGCAAACTGAAGAACTGAAAACCAAGATGTGACCCCCCCAGACCCTGTAGGAAATGGTAACCATTTTTTTGAAATTTGCAGCAATGATGTTCACTGGGAAGGGAGAATATAATGAACCTTAGGATTTTGTTTTTCGTGAAGTGCAGTATGTGGGTTTTGTGGTAAAATGAGGGCACTTACTGGTAGGCAATATTCTAATCTTAGCAAAAGAATATTATAGTTTGCTTGGACCTCAAAAAGTCATTCTCCATAGCCTACTGATCAGTGGTGTAGCTAGAGTTTGTGCCGGCCGGTGCTGTCTTTGAGTTTACTACCCTTCCTCCCTCACAAAATCATGGTCAAATGTTGCCCCCCATTTCCAGCCCTCCCCCTGCAGCCATTGTAATGTCTCATTACTTGGCCATTTCACCTCATTTACCATAATCACTGTTATGTGCATACTGCTTTACTTCTACAATGATTATTTGGATTTCATTTAAAACTTTTATTTTACATTTTATAGCACAAATACTAATAGACATCAGCTAAACAAAGCTATACAGTCTCGCAATGAAAATAGAGTTAGCATTAAAACTTCTCTGCCCTTGAAACTCAAATTCATTGAAATAGCATTGAAACCCACATTCAAAGAAAATGCATCTGGCCAGTGGCAGATAAAGATTACCTTTGAGCTTTTTTCAAATCATAGGCCCCTTGCACATGAAACATACATGTGTTCTTTGATACACCTTCATGATTGTATTAAATTATATTCCTGATATTATACAGCACACTTGTTAGAGCAAGCTTTAAATGTATAGTTTTGAACATTTTTCCAGTAAGCAATAAACAAAATGCATTAAGCAATAATGACAAAACTGCCCAATTCAGAACGTTTCAATCATAAAAGTCCACTAAACCTTCTACAGTCCACCAGTATCAGTAAATATGCACAATCTGTGCAGAAGTAGATGCCATCTAAATAATTCCACATTAACGAGATCTGTAACTAATCTGTAACAATGGTCTGCAGAATGATTGGCAGTGCAGTTTTTGCTGTGTCAAGTTGCCAGTCTGGTGCCCAACCTTCTACAGAAGGGACACACATGCACACATCATACCTCTCAACATCTGTAACTAATCTGTAACAATGGTCTGCAGAATGATTGGTAGTTCAGTTTTTGCTGTGTCATGTTGCCAGCCTGGCACCCAACCTTCTACAGAAGGAGCACACGTGCACACATCATACCCCCTCGACCTGGAAACATAAAAAATCTGGACAAAGGCCCAAGAAAAATAGGTAAAACCTGTACACTGATTAACATAAAATTTGCATTCATAATTATGTAACCCCACCAATTCAAATGGAATTGTGGGATACCAACTTTCAAATGCAAACTGAAGAATCAACAACCAAGATATGCCCCCCCCTCCAGACCCTATAGGAAATGGTAACCATTTTTTTGAAATTGGTAGCAATGATGTTCACTGGGAAGGGAGAATATAATGAACCTTAGGATTTTGCTTTTAGTGACATGCAGTATGTGGGTTTTGTGGTAAAAGGAGGGCATTTACTGGTAGGCAATATTCTAATCTTAGCAAAAGAATATTATAGTTTGCTTGGACCTCCAAAAGTCATTCTCCATAGCCTACTGATCAGTGGTGTAGCTAGAGTTTGTGCTGGCTGGAGCTGTCTTTGAGTTTATTACACTTCCTCCCTCACAAAATCATGGTCAAATGTTGCCCCCCCCCATATACATCCCTCCCCCCTGCAGCCATTCTAATGTCTCCTTACTTGGCCATTTCATTTCATTTACCACAATCACTGTTATGTGCATACTGCTTCACTTCTACAATGATTATTTGGATTTCATTTAAACCTTTTATTTTACATGTTATAGCAAAAACACTAATAGACATCTGCTAAACAAAGCTATACAGTCTCACAAAGAAAATAGACTTAGCATTAAAACTTCTCTGCCCTTGAAACGCACATTCATTGAAATAGCATTGAAACCCACATTCAAAGAAAATGCATCTGGCCAGTGGCAGATAAAGATTACCTTTGGGCTGTTTAAAAATCATAGGCCCCTTGCACATGAAACATGCATGTGTTCTTTGATACACCTTCATGATTGTATTAAATTATATTCCTGGTATAATAGAGCACACTTGTTAGAGCGAGCTTTAAATGTATTGTTTTGAATATTTTTCCAGTAAGCAATAAACAAAATGTATGAACCAATAATGACAAAACTGCCCAATTCAGAATGTTTCCATCATAAAAGTCCACTAAAACTTCTACAATCCACCAGTATCAGTAAATATGCATAATCTGTGCAGAAGTATATGTCATCTAAATAATTCCACATTAAAGAGATCTGTAACTAATGAGGTTGCTGCTAGCAAACAACTTTATATTTAATTGTTCCATCTACAAATAAAGTGCCTGTTGCCCTTGAAGAATAAATTGCCTATGTTACATTAAAAAAGATAAACTAGTAATATTGCAACAGGGAATGGATGGCAAACTGATAACAGGTTCATAGTTACTAGGTATCTCTGCCAAAGAGGCCATTCTCAGGACTGCATCATCCACCCCCTTTAATAGTGCAACACAGTACAGTATCAGCAATTCATCTACATACTGTGGGAGTAGAACACAGAGCCTCCTGCATCAAAAGTGAGTATTTTACCTGTTGTGCTACTAACAACAAACAGAAACAGACCTGGCATATGCAGCACTGAACTTCTCACCCCATGAAGAGCTATGCAGCACAAGAAATCTGGAAAAAGCCAAAATTTATTGGGAGGGGGGAAAGGGCCAAAACCAGGGACACATTTTAAACATTACTTGTATAATCTTAGAAAAGTTGCTAGAATAAAATATTTTCTGTTACCATACGTTTCTTGAAGGATAGTAAGACTGAAACTTAAATGGCTATCATTATTTAATGAATTCAGTTCTCACTGATTTGCTAGAAAACCACACATTTTAAGAGGAACAGACCACAAGTATGAGCCAAACATTCCAGACATTCTGTAAAACTTTGGACAGTTGAGAACTATGGACTTAACTCCTTGAATCACAGACAAGTGGTGGTGGTATGGGTAGAAAATTTAGGCTCTTGCTCCTTGTACCTAAGGTACAGGGTTTGAGTCTGAGTGACTTGAATCACCAGTTATACATAACTCGGTACACTTACACACACACACACACACACACACACACACACACACACACACACACACACACACACACACACACACACACACACACACACACACACACACACACACACACACACACACACACACACACACACACACACACACACACACACACACACACACACCTTACCTGGCAAGTTCAACTATGGCTCAGCATTCCGACAGTCTGTCTGTCTACCCTGTGAAGCTGATGTCCTCTCGCACTCCCTGCACATGATGACATCAAGAAAAAATTCCTGAAAAGAAGAACCCTCGGATTTGCCCTCAAAATCGGTATTTAATGAGGAATTTGCTATGGTTGAGAGGTATGGCACACACACACACACACACACACACACACACACACACACACACACACACACACACACACACACACACACCATGGACCAATTTAGAGTGTCCAATTCACCTGCAGCATGTCTTTGGGATGTGGAAGGAGACCAGAGTATCTAGAGGAAACCCACACGACTGCTGGGTGGACATGCAGACTCTACATAGAAGGCACCCCAGCAGAGAATTGAACAGGAGAACCTCTTGTGAGGTGGCAATGCTAACCACTGCACCACCATGCCCACCCATGTCTTATGCTGACTAACCAAAAGCCCTATCCCTTAACTCAGTCTCATATAACTTATTGAGAGGAGACGTATGCCTGACCTACAAGGCATTCTCTGATCCAGCCCTGATGAAGATGTTAAATATTTGCAAGAAAAAGTATATGAGGGTTATGCATTCCATAGACCTGAACCTTATTTGTGACTCTGACAGAACTTGCTGGAGAGATACATTCATATCAAAAAGGATACTTCATCTAGGGAATAAACTTCAAATCTTCATGAAAAAAAGCCTGTCCCTCACTCTCTTCAAAAAGAATTTGGATAAATGGATAGAGAACTGTAAATTCACCCCCATGCTGCTGCCCATGTCCATACCTCTCAATCTCCTAGTGCAAGAAATCTGGACAAAGCCTGAAATAATGGTGGGACAGAGGCCCAGAAATAGGGACATATTGTAAACAATGCTCTTATAAACTTAAAATGTTGCTATAATAACATGAATTTTATTAACGTGCAATGTCTGAAGGATATGAAGTCTGAAATTCTAATGTATGACTTCAATCCTCAGAGATTTCCCTGAAACCCATACATTTTATGAGGAAAACAACAAAAATATGAGGCAAAAAATTGGACATTCTGTGAAAATCTGGGCAGTTAAGAGGACTGCCCATGTCCCTTATGGACAGAGTCAACCTGTAAAATGACTCAGGGCTCCAACATCCAAAGACCCACTGTCCTGATACTACCCCATCCCTTATCTGGGAAATTAAGATAGAATACTGTCATATCCTGGGTGTTATTGGCTAGGCTTGTCAAGGCTCTTGCACCATTAGGCTAGGAATCATCTATGAGCCTGTGAGGGTATGTGTGAGAGTGTGGTATGGAAGAACAACTGCAGCAGGTATAGCCATGTGGTATAGCCACATGGTGGTCTGAACCTTGGCTCTAGATGAGTGTCACTACTGAAGTGACATCTTGACCTAATGTGCAAAAATTGGAAAAAGGGTGTGGAACTGTTCATATTTCCCCTGAGAAGTGTATGGCTGGTTTGTTGAACAACAACATTTTATATGCTTGTCAACAAAATAAGATGACAAACTTATTTTTTGTTTACTACAAATAAGTCTGGATTTTCTTTATTAAAATCTCTTTTCCTGACTTCATTTTCTAATATCACAGTCCACCCCACCGTGAAGTTAAGTCACTTTTGTCATTACTTTGTAGCTTTATTTCTAAGCATTTCCAACTTCATACTATATTAATTAATGACAGCCAGTTTCTAAGAATACACAATAGAAAGAGCAAAACGGCTCACAGGCAAACACAAACTCTTTATTTTAGCACTTTCATCTGCTGTTAGCTTGACTTCATCAGAAAACATGACCAACTAGGTCATTTCCTTTATATACAAAATAATCACATGACTTTTTTATTTAACTAAACAATTAAATTAAGAACTTATTTTAAAATTTTAAAACCCAATACCAAATACATCATATTAGCAGCAGAGGCACATAATTCTAACAAACAACATTAATGCATCTAAAATTATAACCAATGGTGAAAAATGCTAAAAACTCATATTAAAAAAACATATACTTATTTGCATTCATATATGAAAATCTACTTTCAGTTTAAGATAACTAGAAAGGCTAACAGTTTCATTAAGCCCTGGGGGGAAATTAGCATTACATTTTAGCTGCCACATTAATTCTCCATACTCCAAAAAAGTGCCCAAAGGACCTACCCCTGCTATTATTCCTCACCTGTTCAACAGCACTGAAATTAAATTGATGCCCTGGATTAACTTTAATATGTTTAAATAGGGCATTATTAAGATTATTCTTACTAATGTCATATAGGTGCTGATAAACTCGCCTATTTAAACTATTAATAGTTTTCCCTATATAGAAACTCTGGCACTGTTGACAAATTATTATATAGATAATGCTTTTAGTGTGGCAGTTAAACCTTTGCTTTAAAACCACCCAATCAAACTCCTTGATAAACAAGGACTCCTTTTCCAACATATAGGGGCACTGATTACAGCGTCCACATTTCACCATCCTCCCCTTAGTCCATCTTGTATTATCAGTCTCTAATAGATTTTTAATGGATTTGTCCTTCTTGTATACTACAACAGGACGGTCACCTAATTTATTTTTGAATTACTGCTCTATATCAAATAGCATCCAGTTCAGATTTAGTATTTCTTTTATTTTTCCTTAAATAGGACTAAAAGTGAGTGCCACAGAATACAAAAAAGGGGGTTTACTAACATCCATCATATTATCATTATTGGCATTAAATACACCACCTAATATGGGAACAAAAGTCCCTTCATCTCTTTTGTTTATACCTTCATGAAAAATAGGCTCTATAAATGGTAAAGGATAACCTCTTGCCAATAGCATACCCTTCAACATGGCAATTTCCTTAAGTAACAAATCTTTCTCACTGACCATTCTAGCCAACCTAACTCCTTGTCCCTTTACCAACGATCTTTTTTGATAAACTGGTTGGGCACTAGAGAAGTGTAGTAAGGTATTGGAGTAGGTTGCTTCCTGTAGATTGTAGAAAGAAATCTACCATTAACCTTGTCTTTAATGATAGTAATATCCAAAAAATGAATAACACTGTCATTAATATTAATAGTAAACTGTAAAAAAGATGTACTCCCATTCAAATAATCAAAAAAGTCATACAATGATTCTTGAGTTCCTTGCCATAGGATAAGAATATCATCCAAGTAATGGCCATGAAAAATACACCGGTCATATAATTCTGAAGTAAAAACCTTGGAAATTTCCCATTCCACAAGGACAACATTAGCAAATAGGGGTACACATGAAGCCCCCATTGCTACCCCTATTTTTTGTTTGAAATAATGTCCTTCGAAAAATATAAAGTTGTTACTTAGGATCATTTCCATGACTGTCTGAAACATCAAAATTCTAGTATGTGTAAACCCGGAATATTTACAAAGGAAATCGTAAAACATGCTAAGTCCCTCCTCATGTGGGATCACCGTGAACAAATTACAAACATCAATAGTTGCAAAAATCACTTGTTCACTATACATACCTTGTTGAATTTTTTCAGACAATCCCATAATATATGCAGAAATTGTTTTAGTATTCCCTTACAGTTTAGATTAATAAATTTAGCCATAGAAAATGTTTTTGATGCTTTTGCGTCAACTATAGGTCTTGGGGGGGGATCAACTATAGACTTATGTGACTTTGGTGTTCCACCCAGTTTATCAAAAAAGATCATTGGTAAAGGAACAAGGAGTTAGGCTGGCTAGAATGGTCAGTGAGAAAGATTTATTTCTTAAGGAAATTGCCACGTTGAAGGGTATACTATTTGGGTCTATATTAGAACACCAAACTTTCAAAATTTCGAATGTTCTAATATCGACCCATTTTCAGCGAATGCTGAAAATATCGAAGAAACAGAAAACCAAATTTTTTCCTAGGGAAAGAATTCAGTTGTCCATTTCTGTTGCTTTGGTATTTTCAGCGCTGTGGTGGAAAGCTATTGGTCAGGTTCAGGTAAGTGTGTGATTGTGTGGATGTGAGGGTTAGGGCGGTGTAGGTGAGTTGGGGTTAGGGCGTGGGTCAGGTGACTGTGCAATAGTGACGGACCTTAGGGTTAGGGTTTGGGTTAAGGTAAGTGGATAGTTAGTGGTGTATGTATAGTTTAGTGTAGGGTTAGGTGCAAGTGTTTAGGTGTATGTGTGTGGATTTCTGTTTGTTTGGTGTGCTTGTGTTGTGTGTATGTTTTTTGAAACAGCAAATTTTTTCCCTAGGAAAAAATTCGCTGTTCTGTATGTTCGATGTTTTAAATTTTCGATTAATAGGATTTCAATATTAGAACACTCGAAATTTTGAAAGTTTGGTGTTCTAATATAGACCCTGCTATTTGGCAAGAGGTTATCCTTTACTATTTATAGATCCTGTTTTTCAGGAAGTTATAAACAAGAGAGATGAAGGGACTTTTGCTCCCATATTAGGTAGTGTATTTAATGCCAATAGTGATAATATGATGGATGTTAGTAAACCCCCTTTTTTGTATTCTATGGCAATCACTTTTAGTCCTATTTATGGAAAAATAAAAGAAATAATAAATCTGAACTGGATGCTATTTGATATGGAACAGCAATTCAAAAATAAATTAGGTGACCGTCCTGTTGTAGTATACAAGAAGGACAAATCCATTAAAAATCTATTAGAGACTGATAATGCAAGATGGACTAAGGGGAGGATGGTGAAATGTGGACGCTGTAATCAGTGCCCCTATATGTTGGAAAAGGAGTCCTTGTTTATCAAGGGGTTTGGCTGGGTAGTTTTAAAGCAAAGGTTTAACTGCCACACTAAAATCATTATCTATATAGCGATTTGTCAACAGTGCCAGAGTTTCTATATAGGGAAAACTATTAATAGTTTAAATATGCGAGTTTATCAGCACCTATATGACATTAGTAAGAATAATCTTAATAATGCCCTATTTAAACTTATTAAAGTTAATCCAGGGCATAAAGCCGCGGTGGTGCAGCGGTAGCATTATTGCCTCACAGTAAGAGATTCTCCTGTTCAATTCTAGGTTGGAGTGCCTTCTGTGTGGAGTCTGCATGTCCTCACCACGGTCGAGTGGCGTTCGAAAGACATGCGTGAATGGGCGTGCCTTTGTTGAAGGTTGGGCATCGGGCTGGCAACTTGGCACCATAAAAATCTACTGCCAATCATTAGCGGACCAAAGTTCCGCTGTGGCGACCCCTAACCAGGAAAAGCCGAAAAGACAAACAAAAAGACAAACAAAGTTAATCCAGGGCATCAATTTAAATTCAGTGCTGTTGAACAGGTGAGGAATAATAGCAGGGGGGGGGTCCTTTGAACACTTTTTTGGAGTATCGAGAATTAATGTGGCAGCTAAAATGTAATGCTAATTTCCCCCCAGGGCTTAATGAAACTCTTAGCCTTTCTCGTTATCTTAAACTGAAAGCAGATTTTCATATATGAATGCAAATAAGTATATGTTTTTTAATACGAGTTTTTAGCATTTTTCACCATTGGTTATAATTTTAGATGCATTAATGTTGTTTGAAAAAATTATGTGCCTCTGCTGCTAATATGATATATTTGGTACTGGGTTTTAAAATTTTAAAATAAGTTCTTAACTTAATTGTTTAATTAAATAAAAAAGTCATGTGATTATTTTTTATATAAAGGAAATGACCTAGTTGGTCATGTTTTCTGATGAAGTCAACCTAACAGTAGACAAAAGCTCTAAAATAAAGAGTTTGTGTTTGCCTGTGAGCCATTTTGCTCTTTCTATTGTGTATTATTAGTTTTGTTTGTGTTTGAGTTTATTGGTTATGGATGTCGAGCAGGAAGAGTTTGTGGCAAGGGCAGACAATAGTGGAGGCGCTTTACGTGACCTTAACAAGTCTATCGCCAACCTCACAGCACTAATTGAGGTGCTGATTCAACAACAAACTGGGCTACAAAAATGACCTATTTCCACTGTGTTTGGATTTACAAACTCTGGTAATTTACCAGCCTCTATGGACATTAACGGTACGCAGGGTTCAGCTATACCTCCTGGGCAGGGCAGCCCAGGTTCTTCTACAAGTTTGCAAATCAGGCTACCATTGGTTTGGGAGCAGCAGGAGGTGGGCCAATGAGTGACTATCAAGTTCACGTTCAGCAAAGTGACGTGCAAATGGCATTTTCATTTGAGTGGATCCAGGATAATGGAGCTAAAGTTTTTGCTGAAAACACTAACTGAGTTAATCATGGAACTCTAAATTAACAAATATATAACTTTGAACAAGAATTTCTCAAGTTTCGAAAATTACAGGTCGAGAACAGTTACCTGAGGGAGTGTCTTTGTAGGGAACAAATACCCAAAGGACTCCATGTTTGGAAGTTTCCCACAGGTCTGGAGCAAGGAACTGTATTATATAAGGATTTGGTAACCATGTTTAATAAACATGGTTGTGAATTGCTTGACTTGTTGGTAAAAGACAATGAGAGAAAAATTGATTTGTTAAAAGTGCAAATTGATGTTATGAACAATAGGATTAACACTGACTTATGCTTTGTTTTGAAATGTAATGAATATAGAGCTGTTTTCGTTAATGTTGACAAAGCCATCTCTGCAATTAAGGTTAAAAAAGTGAAAAAACTGAATAGGGATAGCGCAGAGTATGAGAGACGTGTTGCTTATCCTTTGCCCAGAAACTTTAATAGGGGTAACAGTAATGAATTTGATGAAAACATGGTGTATGCGACTGATGATGTTATTGTTGATGAGGAACCACATTGTTCTAATAGGGAACAGGAGCCCCCTTTGGGGGAACCTTTGAGAAGGTCAGAGCACCTTTGGAATCAGAGGGAGCAAGGAGGGAGACAATTTTATGCAAACCACCTGAGCAGTACAGAGAGATTAGACCCTACGGACTGGTACGAATTTCATGTACAGAGAGGGAGAGCCCAGTGGGCCAGGGGAACGAGGGGAGTTATGAGGGGATAGCTAATGATCATTGAGACATGGACCACAATGACATTATTGTTAGCAATATTAAAGGTGACTTCAAGATTTATAATCTGAGTTCTGTCATTATTACAACTGAATGGGCGGAACTTTTTCAGAGGGGGTTGAATTTTGTCCCAGTAAGGAAACCAAGACTAGACAATTGCTTATTAGAATTTAAATTTTTTGTTAGGAAACTCAACCTTAGGTTATATTTTGATAACAGTATACAGTTTGGACCCCTTGAATTGTGTAAAACATCAAGTACTTTTAATCCTCCCCTTCACCCCATCTTGCAGATGTACGAGAGATTATGCACTTTACAGATTAGACAAATATTTATGAATGATATGACACTTGTTAATAACCTTACCAATGAACATAATCTATTATTAGAAGTAGTGCAAAACAAAAGGGTTAGGCTGATGAAACTAGATAAGGGGGAGGCTTGGTAGCCATGGATCAAGAGGTGTATGTTCAGAAGATGCTTCAACACCTGTACAGTGAAACTTATGAGGAAACATCCATTAATCAACTCAATATAGTTTATAGGCATATAAATATAATATTATTGGACCTATTGCTAGACAACCAAATAACACTAGGTGAGTTGAATTACTTGGAACAGATTAATCCACGAGTTCCCACAATCTTTGGAATACTAAACACACATAAGTCTATAGTTGATCCCCCCCTAAGACCCATAGTTGACGCAAAAGTGTCAAAAACATTTTCTATGGCTAAATTTATTGATCTAAACCTTAAGGGAATACTAAAATAATTTACACATATATTACAGGATTCATGTGACTGTCTGAGATAAATTCAACAAGGTATGTATAGTGAACAAGTGATTTTTGCAACTATTGACGTTCGTGATTTGTTCACTGTGATCCCACATGAGGAGGGACTTAACACGTTTTACGGTTTCCTTTACAAATATTCTGGGTTTACACATACTAGAATTCTGATGTTTCAGATAGTCATGGAAATGATCCTAATTAACAACTTTATATTTTTCAAAGGACATTATTTCAAACAAAAAATAGGGGTAGCCATGGGGGCTTCATGTGTACCCCTATTTGCTAATGTTGTCCTTGTGGAATGGGAAATTTCCAAGGTTTTTACTTCAGAATTATATGACCGGTGTATTTTTTATGGCCATTATTTGGATGATATTCTCATCCTATGGCAAGGAACTCAAGAATCATTGTATGAATTTTTTGATTATTTGAATGGGAGTACATCTTTTTTACAGTTTACTATTAATATTAATGACAGTGTTATTCAATTTTTGGATATTACTATCATTAAGGACAAGGTTAATGGTAGATTTATTTCTACACTCTACAGGAAGCCAACCTACTCCAATACCTTACTACTCTTCTCTAGTGCCCACCCAGTTTATCAAAAAAGATTGTTGGTAAAGGGACAAGGAGTTAGGTTGGCTAGAATGGTCAATGAGAAACATTTGTTTCTTAAGGAAATTGCCACGTTGAAGGGTATGCTATTGGCAAGAGGTTATCCTTTACCATTTATAGAGCCTATTTTTCAGGAAGTTATAAACAAGAGAGATGAAGGGACATTTGTTCCCATAGTAGGTGGTGTATTTAATGCCAATAATGATAATATGATGGATGTTAGTAAACCCCCTTTTTCGTATTCTATGGCACTCACTTTTAGTCCTATTTATGGAAAAATAAAAGAAATACTAAATCTGAACTGGATGCTATTTGATATGGAGCAGCAATTCAAAAATAAATTAGGTGACCGTCCTGTTGTAGTATACAAGAAGGACAAATCCATTAAAAATCTATTAGAGACTGATAATACAAGATGGACTAAGGGGAGGATGGTGAAATGTGGACGCTGTAATCAGTTGGTAATATGTTGGAAAAGGAGTCCTTGTTTATCAAGGTGTTTGGTTGGGTGGTTTTAAAGCAAAGGTTTAACTGCCACACTAAAAGCATTATCTATATAGTAATTTGTCAACAGTGCCAGAGTTTCTATATAGGGAAAACTATTAATAGTTTAACTAGGCGAGTTTATCAGCACCAATATGACATTAGTAAGAATAATCTTAATAATGTCCTATTTAAACATATTAAAGTTAATCCAGGGCATCAATTTAAATTCAGTGCTGTTGAACAGGTGAGGAATAATAGCAGGGGTAGGTCCTTTGGGCACTTTTTTGGAGTATCGAGAATTAATGTAGCAGCTAAAATGTAATGCTGATTTCCCCCCAGGGCTTAATGAAACTGTTAGTCTTTCTAGTTATCTTAAATTGAAAGCAGATTTTCATATATGAATGCAAATAAGTATATGTTTTTTAATATGCGTTTTTAGCATTTTTCACCATTGGTTATAATTTTAGATACATTAATGTTGTTTGTTACAATTATGTGCCTCTGCTGCTAATATGATGTATTTGGTATTGGGTTTTAAAATTTTAAAATAAGTTCTTAACTTAATTGTTTAATTAAATAAAAAACTCGTGATTATTTTGTATATAAAGGAAATGACCTAGTTGACCATGTTTTCTGATGAAGTCAAACTAACAGCAGACAAAAGCACTAAAATAAAGAGTTTGTGTTTGCCTGTGAGCTGTTTTGCTCTTTCTATTGTGTATTATTAGTTTTGTTCGTGTTTGAGTTTACCAGTTTCTAAGAAGTAATTGCAGATACAACAACACTACTCCCCTACCCCCTAATCACCCCCAAACACAAAATGACTCCTGGAAGATAACTGCTCTGAATCCAATGCACCACTCTGATCATCTCTTAGTTTGGCATGTTATTCCCATTTTTGCTTGGTTATTGAATTAAACGTTGTTTTTAGAATTTAAATGACTTTGTGTTTTATTTTCCTACATTACCCATATTTCTATAGTTATAAAATCTGTAGTGTTTTCTTCTTCTTCTACTTTACTAATGTTTCTGTGTTTATAGAATTTTGCCCTTCCCAAGCCTTATCTGGATGTTTCTCAGAAATGTATTTTTCACTTGCAAGTAGCAAGATCTGCAGGCAATATAGCTGGATATGGACTTTTCTCTGGCACATCTGTAAAAACTCTCCTCTTGCTTCTCAGAAGGACCACTTTTTTATCTCTTCAAATGTGTCCTTTTAAAAATGTGCCTGTCTAAAGGGGAGAGAGTTGGAAAGGGGGAAATGAAGGGAAACACCAACCCTTAATTTATTCTGTTACTTGTCAGCAGTGTCAGGCTAACCTTATTACTATTCTATTCTTGGATGTCTACATCCAAAGAGCAAAGTTAAACCAACTGTATTTGAGGTACTCAGTATTGTAAATTCCTACATACCATCCTTCATGCAGTGCTTAAATGCAGCTTTTTTGTCACCCCTCCCCAAACAACCACTTTTACCTGACTACAGTTTGTCAGCCAGAATGCCTGGCAGAGCAAGGGAAAGGTTACCAACACTCTGCTTGTCTTCACTGTTGAATTATCATTATTATTATTATTATTATTATTATTATTATTATGATTATTATTATTATTATTATTATTATTATCATTATCATTATCATTATCATTATCATTATCATTATCATTATTATTATTTTTATTTTTTTTATTAAGACAATGCTGTTTCTACCTCATATTGAAACAGGACAGATACGGAGGCTACAGCTCTTAGACTAAAACCTGATACCCTCAATAATTGGGATGATTATGTGCCAAAAAAAAGGAAGCCACGGTGCTGCAGCGGTAGCGTTGTTGCCTCACAGCAACAGGTTCTCCCATTCGATTCTCGACTGGAGCGCCTTCTGTGTGGAGTCTGCATGTCCTCCCTGCGGTCGAGTGGCATTTGAAAGACATGTGTAGAATGGGTGTGCCTTCGCTGAAGGTTGGGCGTCGAGCTGGCACCTCGGCACCCGTAAAAAATCTACTGCCAATCATTAGCGCACCGGTGTTCCGCTGTGGCGACCCCGAACCGGGAAAAGCCAAAAGAAGAACAACATGTTGCCAAAAAAAACTGAATAATTAAGTCTCTAATTAAAATCCAGCACAGGCTCCAAGGAGCTAATCTTTTTGCACCTCATAAGACTGGCCAATGTGCATATGACTGTGCAAAGGGTAGGGAGGGGGAAAAGGGCATACTTCTCAGTCCACTGCCCGCCCTCCAATGATTTCATCTATTCCATGTGTTAGGCAGGAGAAAACCACAGCTATTTCATTAACCTACCACTTGGTAACATTAAACACTTACCTGTTCTACCCCCAATCTATATTGTTATGTTTATTTAGCACTATGTATGCTTTTTTATTTTTATTTTTAAGAAAAAGCAGTCCCCCTTATTCCAAATGGGCTACCCTGTAGCAACACAAAAGGGAAGAAGCCAGAAAACTGGCAGGAGAGAGATCCAGCTGATTGAGCAGCTGATAACATAACAGGAAAAAAAGTTAGCTCAGGAGCATTTGCTCTGCACTATAACTCTCTATTATGGCACTAAACTGCCCGTTATTCTGGGTACAAAGCAAAACATTTGAGACTGCCTCCTACCCTCCTTAAGTGGGAATAGCCCCTACATCACTTCAATAATACTGGAATCCATAATATGCCAAACTCTTTGTCATCACCTGATGGAGTACCAAGACTGCAGTTTATTTATTTATTGACATTTGATTATCAGGATAGTCTGACTGTGTAGGAGCCTATTTTCAGCAGAGGCCTGGGGAGAAAAGCTCCAAACTATAACAAAACATTTTAAGAATAATAATTTTACGGATTTTAAAAATAATACAAAAAACAAATACAGTTTAAATAATTATACCAAATTAGGCATAATATGAAAACATTGGTTAAGAGCAGATATGAGTTATCTGATAATGATTTAACAGTAGAAGAAATGTTATCCCATTTGTGGAGAAATTAAAGGTAAGTTACTATAATACAAAAAGGAATTGCAATATGAAGTGAGAAAAAGCAGGCTTAATGTAAATTTAGAGAGAAAATCACAGTAGAGAAATTGACAAAAGTAAGGAAGTGAGTGAAGAAGGGAGAATAAGGAGGTGTAAGGGACTAATAGGTATTTGTTCACATTTAGGGATATAGTTTATCCTGCTGTTGAGCAAGAACAGAGACAGCTTTTGGTTAGGAAGTCTTTCATAATGGCTTTGAAGGATTGGGGGGGGGGTGATGGTATTGACCTGACAGACAGAGATAAGGAGTCCCAGGCCTTAGCAACATGGTATGAGTACAGACAATGTGCAGCAGATTTGATAGGTTTGTAGACAGACAGGAGATTTTGGTCATTGGATCATAATGACCAACTAGGAACATAGTTGTGTAGAATGTTATTTAGTGCTGGACAAGCAGATGGATTCTGGATAATTTTATAGGTGGTATATGTTTGATGGGGTAGTTCTAACTAATTTAGGCTTTTTAGTGCTATACTGTGGTGGGTTCTGAAAGCAGTGTTTGCTGCAAATTTATCAACTTTATTACAGCATTGTTAAAGTTTTGATTTTTGTGATGCCTGGGGGAATAGTAAGAATGGCAGTGCCATAAAGTAGTGAAGGGAGGAGGTATGTAGTGGCAAGTGAAGTTTTAGTTATGTCATTGAGAACGTTTTTGGCTCTATAAAGATCTATATACTTTTTTATGAGGTTTAATATGCAATTTTGTTTATGCAGGTTGAATTTAAGATTGCCATCTGCTATCATCCCTAATAATTTACTATGAGAAGTGACTTCAAGTGGTTGTAATTTCAAGAGAGAGGACTCTGTTGTTTCAGGGAGGAGAGATTTGGGGGGAAAAAGTAGTATTTTTTAGGGCTGAGCATGATTTGTTAGTTACAAAGCCATGTTTCAGTTGCTGTTAATGCTTCCTGAGTAATTTTTTAGAATTGTGCCACATTGTCAGATGAGCAAATGACTGTGGAATCGTCTGTGTATTTTATTAGGGAGGTCTGTTGTTTGGATGTCTGGAGGGTGTTGATGAGAATGTTAAAGAGGAGGGGACCTCAGACAGATCATTGTGTTGCACTGGTGGTGACTCGGATGTATGTAGAGAGGGTGGAGTGCCATTTTACTAACACCTATTAGATAGGTAGCTTTTGAACAATAGAAGAGTGGACTGATAGAGACCTAATGAAGACATTCCAAGTAGACGCTTGCTCTGACAAACTGTGTTGAAAGCATTAGACAAGTCTAGTAATAAGGAGGTGAATAGTTTGCCATTATCTCTAGCTTTACTTATATGTTAGAAGGGCAGTGTTAGGACTATGAGGTGGACAGAAGCTGTGCTCTATAGGGGACAGCAGTTCTTCCTGTAGGAGATAGTTTAGCAGTTGTTTTTGAATACATTTTTGGATAGGGGTGATAAGATCGCTATAGGTCTAAAGTTAGTAGTGCCTGCTGAATTTCCTCCTTTGTGCAGAGGGATAAAATGTGACTTTTTCCAGAGAGCGGGAGCATGGGATTCCTGGACTGACCTATTTATAAGGATTGAGATAGGGCAGACAATACTATCGACTGCTATTTTAAGGTATTCACTTGGAAGACCATCAACTTAAATAGAGCATGATTTAAGTTTGCTTAAGAGTAGTTTTATATAGGATGTGGGCACAGATTTGAAGTAGAAAGTGGATGTGGTGATACATGGCTGCTGGACAGGGTTAGGATTAGATGTTGGGGAATACTTAGCTGCAGATGCTATATAAGCTATGAAATAAGAGATGAACTGTATTGCAAAGTAATGAGTTATTAGGAGATGGATTAGAGTTGAATTTATGGCTGCATGCAAGATTTCTTTAAAGGCTATCCAGAAGTTTTAGGATCGTGTTTACTATTTTTCTGAAAATTATTATAATATAGTTTTTTGTCTTCATTAATATGCTTTTTAGTACTATTGTGAAGCATTCTGATGTTTTCAGGATATTGTGGTGTTTCATAGTTTTACCATTCTTTCTATGCTTTTTCTCTGTCCTGGATTAGCATTCTCCTCTTTGCACAGCCAATAGAAGGTTAAAGGCTGTTTATGATACACAGGAAAGTTGTATTGAATTCATTTACAGCATCATCTAAGAGGAGGATTTTGGGGAAGTTCCAGTTAACAGATAATAGGTTAGTAATGAGCAGTTGTGGGTTAAACTTGGAAAGGTTGGTGTTGTTTTATAAACATTCTCTTTAAGTGTATGTTTGAGATATCAGGTTCCTTAATTTCTCCAAATAGTTTGGGTTTATAATTCCATGACAGGAATGGGCCCCATTCCTAAGTCAAAGTATGATTAAAGTTCATGGAATTAGTATTGTTTCAATCTTTGATGTCAGCTAGAAGTGCTCTTTGCAGCACCCGCAGTATGCCCAGTAATGAATCCTTCTGCAATTTGTACAAAGTTACTTGTATCGGTAACATATCTAAATATGACTGTAGATTCTTTTTAATAAGACCCGTTGATCCTACTACTATTGGAACTGTCTGGGTGTCTTTCTTCCACATTGCTCTCATTTCTGCCTGCAATTCCTGATATTTTATGAATTTGTGTCTCACTGTATGCATGGCACTGTAGTCACTGGGTGTAGCGATTTCAATGATCAATGCTACTTTTGTCTTCTTTTCATGGACCACTATATCCGGTTTTCTAGCATCTATCTTTTGAACTATCACTAATGAGTGATCCCATGTGATGCAGACTTCATCATGTTCTATGATGCTTTGTGGGTTATGTTTCCAGTGTTTTTCAGCCACTTCAACACCATAATGTTTGCACAATCCCCAGTGAAACAGTGTTGCCACATTATTATGCCTTTCAGTATACAGTCCTTCTGCATTAGTATGTCACAAACAGCAACAAGGTGTGCAACTGTTTCCAATTTTGTATTACAAAACCTACATTTGTCTATTTCTGCCACATGTTCAATGGACTTTGTAAACTAATGTGTCCATACTGTGTCTAATAAGTCCACTGTCTTGGGCCACCAATATTAACCTTTCATCTTTTGGTTTGAATTAGCCCCTCCTGAACAATTCTTGAGTTCAATCCTGATCTGTAAGTTAGGACAGGAAGAGCCAATTGGTTTATAGCTTGTACTTTGTTCCTAGATATCAACGCTGTTTTCAGGATTAATTTAAGTCTTCTAAAATATTCCTTACTGAATTCTATTAGCATTTGTTTATGTTTTATTGTTGATCCTTCATTGCTTCTCAAATATTTATACACTCCCTCTTGCTCAAGTTCTTTTATATCACTTTCTTGTCCAAAACTGATGTTTTCTTGGTGCTGTAACCTTCCTGCTTTAAAGGTTGCTTTTGCACATTTAGCAAGACCAAATTATATTCTTATATCATCTGAAAAAGTTTTGACTACTTGCAGTTGTGCTTTCAGTTTCTCATCTCATGAGCTATACAGTTTTAAATCATCTACAAAGAGAAGATGAAAAGTATTTTCACTTTGTTGTTTTCTGGGAGCCACATTATAGCCATGGCCTAATCTGTTAAGCAGACAGCTTAATGGGTTAAGGGCATGGTAAAAGAGCAGCAGTGACAGAGTCACCCTAGAATATCCCCCTTTGGATTTTTATCCCTGGAATAATTTGTCCTTTATCATGGCTTAACTACAACGTGGTTTGCCACTGTTTCATGGTCACTGTGATGTAGTTTATCAGTGTAGTGTGTATCTTACACATTTTTATACACTTTTTTATCTGTGAATGTAGGATACTGTCAAATGCTTTTTTGTAGTCAATCCATGCCATACTTAGATTCTTCCCCTTTTTGCAGTTCTCCACTATGACTTTAACAACAAATGATCCTTTGTTCCATATGATTTTCTTTTATTACCCTTTTGTTCTATTACCATCATTGAGTTTTCTTCTAAATGATTATAAACTATGTCAGCATGAATTCCAGTGTATATTCTATATGTTGTCTGAAGGCAAGTTACTGGTCTATAGTTTTCAGGGTAGCTTGCAGGTTCTCTCTTAAGTAGGAGCATTGTTTTTCCTGTTGTTAGCCAGGCTGGTGTCTGTTCGGGATGTGCATATAAATAGTTCTTACTCATGGCTAAATCTTCATGCAAAGATGTTAATACTTTTAGTGAGAAGTTAGGTACTGCATCAGGGCTTGGAGTTTTCCAGTTAGAGGCTTTTCTTAACTTTGTTTCAATCTCTCTGGCTATAACTTCATCCCCATTTTATATCCTGTACATTTGAACTTCTTATTCTTTCTTTTATTTCTACTATCCATTTAGCATGTTTGTTATGTTCCACAGGATCTTCATAAATACTTCTCCAAAATGTATCTGTTTTTTTTTCTTTTTTGGTGGTCTTTCAATTCCTTTTACATTGTTTCCCAGTTCTCTATAAAACTTTTTTTGGGTCATCAATAAATTGCTTATTTTGCATGTCTCCTTTATATTTATCTATGTATCTTCTAAGTTTTTCTGCCTGTGCTAATATTTTTAGTTTATTATTTGCGATAGTGCATGATAAATCCTGATCTGTTATAATACTGCACATTGCTTTTATCACATCTGAGTATTTTTTGTTGATCTGCTCCCTTTTCTATACTCTTCTAACAGTGGCACTTGTTGTCTTAATTGCTTTATAGTTTTCTCTATTCAGTACTTCCATGATGGAATTTGATTTCTCCCCACCATTTCCCTTACTACCCTGTGTTCTTGTTGAGTTCTTTATCTGTTATTAATTTGGCTGCACAGTAATGTATCCTACTTACTTTTGTTATATTGCATGAATCTCTATGGACAGTCCTAGTTACTGTGTTGTTTTATCATACTTCTAACTTTTGGGGTTTTTTGACCTTCTGCAATCTATTTCTTTCATTGATCTTAATATGTCTATCCATCTCTGTGAAATCAAACAAGTCTTCTCTAGATCAATTTCTTCTAAACTGAGGGCACATTCTTTGTTCACCATTTCCTGTGGGCATTCAATAGAAAGTTGCAGAACATTTTCCTGTGCCATGTTCTCTTCAGTTTCACCCTGTGTCATCCGTTGCTGTTTCATATGGGAACTCACTGTCCTATCACTCACTGACATTGACTGTGTCAGACTTGCCACAGTTTCCTGTTCTTTCCCTTGCTGTATATTTCCAACTGAAACTTTCTCCTGGTTTTTTGTGGGATGCTCCAAAGTTTCTTCATACATCAACTGATTAGAGGCTCCCTGCTCCACTGGTTTCTCCTTAATTTGGGTGCCCATTACTCTATTCTGTTGTGTTATTTGAATTACCTTTTCTACACTAAATCCTTCACTTTACAGATAATACATAACCTCAGTTTCTATTTCTTTATCTTCTCCATTACTAATTCTCTTTTCCACTTTTCCTCCTTGTTTTTCTTTTTTTTTTGTATTGTAAAATTGTTCATATCCAGATGTCTTTGCCTGTATTTCTCTTCAAATATCTTTGTTTGGTGCTGCTCTTTTTGCATTGATTAGTTTTGCTTTCTCCATTGCATAAATATTGTACCATATTTAATCTCTTTTTCTTTCCCATGTTCATATTTCTTCTTCAGATGTCTTCTGCTCCTCCTGTTTCTCCTTACTCTGGGGACAAATTATTCCATCATGCTGTGATATGATCAGTTTTAGAATTACTACACTGAATCCTTTGCTTTGCAGATATTCCATAACTTCAGCTTCTATTCTTTTAACTTCTCTTTTACTAATCTTCTGTTTTACATTCCCTCTTTGTGATCTTATTTTTTTATTGTGAAATTTTCCATATCTGGGTGCCTTTGCCTATATTTCTCTTTGAATGTCTTTGGGGTGCCTTTTTATATTGCTTAATTTGGCTTTCTTCTTTGTATAAATATTGCACCATATCAGATCTATCTTTATTTCCATGTCCATAATTATTTTTTATACCCTTCAAATGTCTCTAAATTTTATTTAAAATTTTCACTTTCTTGGTCACTTATTTTTCTAAACGGCACAAGGTTTCTTGGTCTATATAGTGTTTTTCATGGACCTGTTGTATTAATGACCACAAATTATTATTTGAAGCTTCTGACAGTTTTTCTTGTGGAAGTAATTTTCTTTCATCTAATTTTCTCTCTTAATCTTTTTGTATATCTTTTGTCTGGAAATTCTGGGCTTCTTGCATAATATTAACAATACATAATTTATTCCTTGTCCTCAATAGTCCACTCTATCATTTCCATGGCTCCATCATCTGTATGTCAGGCTGTATAGACTGTGAGATGATCAATGAAACAGTCAGGCATTCTACCTAAGGTGGTATATTTGCTAGAGTCTGATACTAGGATCCAGTCTAATTGGGAATTTGATATCTTGCTATAATGTGTGGGGCTACTGAGTAGTTTTGTGAGACCAAATGAGTTCATGCTAGATGTCCAACCAATTGACAGTCACATCACATTATTTCATGTAGAATTGTTGTGGATATCCAATGTAGGATATCTTTCAGTATAGTTGTATTGTTGCCAGGAGGGATATAAAGTATGGTAACAGATATTTGTTTATAGGATCATAGGATCATAGGAGATTTCTAGGCTATCAACCTGGAGGTCATTTTAAGCCTAGCCGTTTTATCCTAATGTAATACCATAGAAATACTAGTCAATACCCAAGATTGCATTTAGTGATAACTACGCTTGTCCAGGAGGGTTGTGGGTGCTATGCCTGGTAGGAATGTATGATGCCCTATTCACTCATCCAGGTTCCTCTTGAATAGTGTCATAGAGACGATCTGTTTCACAAGAATTGGAGACCTGTTCAAAAGATGCAGCAGTCACTGTGAGATAAATCTGTCCCTCCAGCATGTCCTATTTAAGTTGCAGGCCATATTTAAGTCCCTGGAATGGGTAGCCCTATTCCTGTTTGATTTATGGATATGCAGCATGTTTATTAGGTTTGGGTCTTGGATTGCTCTGTAGGCCAGGCATAAGTCTGCACTAAGAAGTCTATGTGATACAGAGTATATTGACAGCCACTTAAGTCAGTCTGTGTAAGGCATGTGCTGGAGCCCCTTGATCTTCTTTGTTAGAAACCTCTGAGGTGCTTAGTATGGTACATGCTGAATGGGGCATATTACTCAATTATGGGCCAGATAATTGCTGAGTATAGGGGGTTACAACTTCTTTTGCTCTCAAGGTGATGCCTTTGCTAATCATGTGTGCTACATAGAAAGCTTTCCTTACTACAGTAGGCACATGGTGTTCGAAGTTAAGGTCGCAGTCAACCTGTGATCCCAGGTCCCTTACCACTTCATGGGTACTTAGGATATTGTTTTTTGATTTGATAGTGTGAAGGGACATTATTTGTGCCGAAGGGAATGATGATGCATTTCTTTGCATTCAGTTTGAGACCATGACTAATACACCAGTCACTGGTCTATACGAGACCCTCCTGAAGTATACTGACATATCATTTGGGGATTCAATGATTGCACCTAGTTTATAATCATCTGCAAACTTGGTCAGCCACAACCCCTTAGCTGTGACCTAAATTTCTGAGAAGTATATACCAAACAGTAGGGGGGGGCAGCACTGACCCATGTGGCACCTTGCAGGTGACAGGTCTTCTGGTTGATGTGGAGTCACCCACTTTGATAGTATGTGTCTGGTTTGTGAGCCAGTTGGCAACCCATCTTACACAAAAAGGTTTACATTCAATTTGCTATGTTTATCAGTAAAGCCTGAATGCGGGATTGTGTTGAAAGCCTTTGCCAAGTCAAGATATGCTGTATATGCAGATTTGCCATAATCAGTAGCCTTGTTCACATTTTCAAAGGAATCCACCAGATTTAACAGGCAGCATTTGCCCTTCACAAAGCTGAATTGGGTGGAGCTCACCTATGTCTTTATTTATGAGATCCATAATGATACATTCCATGGCCTTACAGATGAGGCTGGTCAGGCTTATGGGTCTGTAATTCCCCGGGTATGTTGATAGGCCTTCTTTATGGAGAGGAATAACTGTAGCTGTTCTCCATTTCATAGTAACAAACACAGTGATTAGGCTATGATTGAAAAGGGTACTTAGTGGTGATGCTAGTCCATGTTTTAAACTGTTTTGATGACAGCCTGGGATGTCATCTGTTCCATAGAGGCTGTGTTTTTTTGCCTTGGATAAGGCTTTGAGGACCTGCTCTTCAGATATGTAGGGTGGGGGGAGTTTGGGGGAAGGTTTCTTGTAAGTTAGGAGGGGATAAGGGAGAGAAATTTTCACCAAACCTATCCACTAGCATGTTTGCTATCTCTGTGGGGTCAGTGTATGTGATACTGTTGGCCACCAGTTCTGCACATGCTTGGGTCCTACCCTTTAGGTTACATATGTAGCTGTAAAAGGCCTTATCATTATCCTTAGCTGTACTTGCTAAGTTTCTCTCAAAGGAGCCCTTGGAGGATTTGACAATTTGTTTTATTTGCCTGTTGAGTCTGAGGCGGATGCTTTTCCACTGTTGGGGCCTTGCCTTTGTTTTCTTGGACAGCAGCTTTTTGTATTTATTGTAAAGTTTGGGGATGCTGGATGTCCACCATGGTAGCTTGTTTTTACCTGGGGCTCTGGCTTTGATACTTTCTGGTACAGCCAAATTTATACACTTATGCAAGCGATTGTCAGGGCTTTAGTGTAAGCTTCAGCATAGTTACCATTTCCAGCCTGGGTTGGGGCTTAGAATACATTTATACCTTCACCTAGGAGAGTATAATTTGCATTGGTGAAGTTTTTCAGTCTAATGTCACCCTTTTTGAGCCCTGGTGTTAGTGCCAGCTCAATGGCAAATGATTTATGGTCAGTTTTAACTAATGAGGGTCCAACAGTTGTGGCAGTGCATCTGTTTGGCATGTTGGTGAGGATCAGGTCTAGAATGTTTGTTCCTATTGTTGCAGTATGGAAAATTTGTTCCAGGACATTTTAATTAACAAAGTCAAGGAACTTTTGTACTAGCCAGTTGGCAAATATTATATTATAGTTGTTTATTTTCAGGAAAGTTGTAAGAAGCTCTGCTGAACTGAATTTTGATATTGGTTTGTTGTAGGGAGAAAAGTGGTAGTTGTTGGGAAATATTAAAGCAAAACAAAAGAACATGTGTGCTGGAATGATCACAAGGAGCCGGGAAACAAAATAGTATTAACAAAACTTTAATAAATAGCAGAAATAAAGCATTAATTTAACACCATAATAACAATGTAGTATTTTCTTCTAGTCCACAGTACTTCTTCAGAACATAATGAATCAGTAGGTGGTGTTGCTTTAATAATATGCTTTAATAAATGTAACACAAGTTAATAGTTAATTTTATTACTTTATTGTTTAGCTGTCATTGAAAATATAAAAGTTAGACATTTGGTACTGATTTATTATGTTCTGAAGAAGTCTTGTGGACTGGGGTGGGGGGTTGACCATTGTAGGGTTAGACTAGTGTGTGGAAGAGAATTGTCTTGATGTTCATTATAATAGGTAGGGCCAGGATTTGGGTGAATGCCACCTCCTAGAATGATTTTAATATACTAGGGAATTACTAATTCTTGTTTTTGGAGAGTATTTTTCTATCTAATTTTGTTTTGGCTTGAGATGAAATGGAGTTAATCAGTCTGTATTTGGGGTATAGGTCAGGGTCATCATTAAATAGGTTTGGTGTAATGTGTCGAGAATGTAGGGAGGAAATATGAATAGGTGGTTGGTATAGAGTCAGAACTATGATGAGAGCTATTGTAAAGTCATAGTAGGATGAAAGATGAACCAGTAGCAGAGGAAGAATACAGGATAAGCTGAGTAGTAGCATGACTAAGTAAAGGGATCTGTATGTTATAGTTGGCAGGTAGTAGGGAAGTAGGGACCAAGAAGGAAAAGAAGTAGCAGGATAGAAGGATATTTAGTTGTGGTGGTGTCTAAAAGCTGATATAGGGTAGGTAGGAAAAAAGTATTTTCTATGAAGGAAGAGAGTTAGATGGTGCATGTATCTCTTCTGGAATGAAAGGAATAGGAAGTTTGAAAGGTTAGAGATAAAGAATGTAGGTAAAATAGGAAGAAGTGAGAGTTTATTTGGAAAAAGTAGAAGATACAATGTAGAATAGATAGGTGTTGTTAGGGACAGGTGTGACTATGAATGTGTATATAGCAAAACAGTATTGGAGGGAGAAAAGTAGTTGGAAATGGTAAAAAAAGATTAAATGGAAGTTGGGAATTAAAAGAAAAGAAACAGGAATGTTTGTATGATAGTAGTAAGGTTGTTTGGGAGGTATATGCAATAGGAATCACAACTGTAATGTGTATAGGAAGTATAATAGTAGAATAGGAGGGCGTGGCTGTGAAATGGAAGTAGGGTAGGGTAGGGGAAGGGTAGGGGAGGGGAGCATACCAAGCATCTATCCTCAGGTCAAAGTATAAGAGAGAGTAATCACTTTATAGGCAATAGAAAGCAATTAGCAGGGACGTACCACGTAGAGCAGGTTCTGTTTCATTTCATGGATACAAAAACCTATGAGCCAGGAAGACTGAGTAAATGACATATACAGTGTAATCTGTTGGTCAAGAGAAAGGACAGTGAATTACGTAGTAAGTGGTCTTTTAGAGTACAAGAATAACTCTGTTGGGGGGTGTTAAAAACTAATTTCCAGCACAGGCAGGCATGTAACACAGATAATATATTATGCAGTGAATACATTCTTATATGGAATGTCTTACCTGGAATGAATATAGCAGACACTTATTAAACAAATTACAAAGTTGACCTAATGCTGTTACACAAGGCAACATGCAACTGGGCCAGCTTATTTTAATGATCATTAAGTTAAACATATTACACTAAAGAGCCCTCATTTAAAACATCTTTGTTACTGAAAAATGTGGGATTTTCCTTTCTCTCTCTCTCTTTCTCTCTCCTTTCTTTTTTTGTTAAATAACACTCTTACTACTGCACTAAAACCCCATGATAAATGACACATATCTGATCACTGACTAAAGCAGACACTGTGGTAGTCAACATTTTTGCACAATGACCAACCTGAACCAGTGTCACTTTGTCAAACTGGTGACCAGCTGTCATAAATCACCACTTTAAATACACCTTTCTGGTCTCTGCCCCTTACCTGTCATGGGCATGGTCCTGATGACAGGTTTTGTGCCTTAATGCTAGTTATGTATTTACAGCTGGAATCACCAGCTAACAGAGAAATGCACCTAATGAATTATGTCTTATAATATACTTCACAGAAGACAGCCCAGAATTATTTTTTTGCAGGATGCCAATCTCTCAACCCCCATATTGTAGGGTATTAGCCTGCCACTCACTTCCCAATACTGATACAATCTGGCACAATTTCAGAAAAACAGGAAATAATTTATAAGTGTTTCTGTTTGTCAGGGTTTTGGTACTGTGGATCTGAAATCCTACTTGGAGTTTGTCCGAACCTCCCTTGTTAGAGTAACTTGACTTCTCCCCATAAAAATATTATTTTGCACAGTGCTACTTAATATTCTTTTTATGTTAAGAAGAAATATTTCAGTACTTATGAAAATGGACTGTTGCTCACTAATACTTGAAGTATGCTAATGATATACTTCACACCATGTTTAGAAAAGTGTATATATATATATATATATATATATATATCTGAGTGATAGAAAGATATAGATATAGCTATAGATATTCATTACCCCATACTCTATGTACTTTTTCATTTACATATGGTAACATTTCCATCATTTTAGATTTTGTTTTCGGTCCTCTTTGCATTGAGATTCAGTTGTTGGATATTTCAAACAAGGCTAACAAATATTCATGGAAGTATTAGTCACCCCATTCAGTGTCAAATAATGTAAATAACTAAAGCTGCTACTGTTTTCCTGCCAGGACCCTGTTATTCATCACAAATTTCTAAAGCATAAGCTTGTTATATAATTAGGGTTGCCACCTTTTCAAATGCCCAAAGTGGGACAGTTGTGGCACAAACATCAGATTTTGCAGGCCAAAACATACCCACGACCAGTACAAAGGACAGAACTTGACTTTTTTGCCTAAATAAAAGCTTATTCTTGTAGCATTTTAATTGCTTATTCTGTTTCTTATAACATTTATGTGTTTCAGATAAAGAATACCTGTTTTATGCAGAGAGCTCTTCCATGTCTCTTTTCATGTAGTCCAGGGAGGTATGTCTCAGGTCATTCACACCAACATGAACAATGACAGAGTCATATTTGTACTTGTTCTGGAGTGACCTGAGTGCTTGTGTTATGTGGTGGATTATGGCTCCCGACAGGCAGCTAACAGTAACCTTCTGCTTGTCCAGTGTAGTGAGTGGGGCGTCAGTGTGCCTGACTATAGAGTCACCTATTACTAGTGTGTTAGGTATGTTATTTTGCCTTAAGGGCTGTGATTGTGCAGCACTGATTTTGTGTTTTATGTGTTGTCTGGTTTGTGATGGTAAGTGCAGGTTGTTTGGGTGTCTGCTTTGGAGGTCTCTGTTGCTTTTGCAGGTTTTTATTTAGAGTGTCCAAGTATGATTTTTTGTATTTATGTGTATTTTTTGCCCGTGCTGTTTTAGTAGGTCTGTGTGCGGCTGGAGTTGTGGTCCAAGTGCTAACCTTCTCCTCTTGACTGTCTGTTCCAGTCTTGGGTGGAGATAGCTTAGCTTCCAGTTTGGCTGTATAATTGCATCTCTCGCATATGTTAGTGTTTTGTGGTAGGATGGGAGGATTGTCTGTGTACATGAGACAGTTGTAACATTGCCTCAGGATACCCAGATTCACCAGCTGGACTGGAGAGTGTACCTGAGGTTGCCCTTTGGTCATGCCTGAATAGTAGGGTGAGCTGCTTAGTCGCTTGGTTGGTGAGGGGTTGGGCAATCAGTGTCAGGGTATATTAGTGCTTGCTATTAGGTCTGAGCAAGTGCTGGGCTGTAAGATGTTTTTTGAGTGCTTAGGTTGAGAGTGAGACTAGTTTTAAGGGGAAAAACTGAAGTGGAGACTTAGTGGAGCTGGGAATAATTTAACCGTAGCTAACCGGCACTGCCCGGTGCGCAAAACCATGCAAAAGCATTTTTTATAGTAGGGAAATGAAAGAGATAGAAATTAGCCCAAAATGGCCAATAAACTACTAACTTCTGGGCTGGAAGCACTCCTCCAGGGACAGATAGGTTGCTCAAAGCTGCCCTCTCTCACAGGTGAACAGAGGAACTTCCTTCTATCTAAGTAAGGTATGGGCAACTCAGAAACTAGTACCACAGCCCTGAGTTCAGCATTAGCCTGAAAACTGGACTATACCAGTTTAGAAAGGCAGGAAACAAGGATTTTGTTTGAGAAGATAAGGTAAAAACAGTAAAAAATACACTTAAAACAGCTTTAAACAACTACAAATGATCAGAAAAAGCTATCACACTTTAGTGTGTAGCTTACAACAGTTAAACAAATTATTTAAACAAAAAACAACTTTTTAAAAGTTCAGGCAGTCAAATAAGTACAATATGTGAAAAAAACAAGCTTTTAAATCACAATAAAGCTGGAAAATCTGCATTTAGGTGGAAGACAGTTTAGTACAGCAAGAAAGTACAGAAAACTGATACTTAATCACTCCAAAGTTTCTCTCCTAAGCTAGAAGGCTTGTATCAGTTTAAGGCTTTCTAGTGCTACCAGTAGGTGAGTTACAGGAAAGATGGGAAACAAGCGCAGATGTGGTCTTTTAAACCAGAAAGTTGAAAGAGATGGGCAGCTGTCTAAATGGTCAATACACTACAAATTCTGGGCCAAGAACCTCTCCTCTCGTTATTAAGGAAGATATAAAGTTCTTTGAAAAGTTGTTGCTAATGAGTAGGATAAAATGAATGTGGGTTTAAAATAGAGTAGAAATAAAAGAAAAAGAAATATGATTAGGAATTAAGAAGAATTATTTAGAGGGGGTGACAATGGTTAAAGTATTGCAGGAAAAGGGGAATTTCACAGAATAAGAAGAGGCACAACTGCAGAGTTCTAAACAGAAAATAAGGGAGTACTTGGATAACATGTATGAGTTTAGAAAGACTGCTGCTAAGTAACTGTTTTTGATATTACTCCAGAGCACAAAAACTTTTAGCACAATGATTTGGGCAACAGAAAGTAAAAAGGGGTTGTTGCCAAACTTGGGGGGCCTATAATAGGAAAAATTATCAGAGATCCTGAAGAGGTATTTGAAATATTTCAAAAATGTTATTAACATTTGTATAAAGCAGAGATATGTGGAAATCAAGAAAAAAAGATGATGGAAATATTTACAGAAGACTTAAATACAACAAGGTTAGAAGTAGTTGATGCTGAACAATTAACAAGATAGGAGGAGATGAGAAAAATGGTGAGGTATTACTAATCTGCAGGAAAGTCTCTAGGAACAGATGGTATTCTGGTGGACGTTTGGAGGTCAGGAGGGAATAAAGTGATAAATATGTTGAGGGTTTTGTTTAACAGTATTTTAAAAGGAGGGGAAGCACCAACATCCTGGAAAAAAGTTGTGCTGGCTGTAATATCGAAAGACTGTAAAGACCCATCAGCTCCAGCTTCATATAAGCACATTTTAATTTTAATCCATGATTATAAAGCGTTTATGTCTACAAAATTGATAGATATGGGAAGAAAACAGAATGTAAGAATATAAATGAGTAAACAAAAGAACCAGCCAGGCAGTCGGTATCAAATAAAATCGGGCAGAAACTTTAATAACAGAATTAAAACAAGAAAACAAGTAAAATAGATGAGTGGTTTCGCATGTACACTGGGTGCTTCATCAGATCTAATAACAATTACTTAAAAACTTATTTAATACTAACGTTTTAAACCCTGTGACCTTAAAATAGGTTTTAAATGTATATAATCATTTAACCCACTGCCTCTAGTTTCTTGCAATATCATCATCAATGTAATTTCCAAGCACTCAGTATGGGTTTTGATGTCACCTCCCCTCACATCTAATTCTAAAACCATAAATTTAAAAGCATGACCAATACCAACCTGGATGGTATGCGTAGCCTGCTTAGCCAATGCATTTCTACTATCATGTCTATTTATACTATACAGATGTTCTTTAATACGACCCCTAAGACAGCAATTAGTTGTTTTACCTACATAAAAACACTGACAAACCTCACATACAGCTAGGTAAACTAAATTTATAGTACTACAGTCAACATAGAGATCAAATTCAAGTATTCATCCTGTATCAGGATCATATGTGTAGGACTGTAATATCTAAAAGAGTGGGAACCTTCCCCTGTAGGAGATATAATGCTTGTAAATATATTAAGAGGGATAACCAATTTGTACATTCTGAAACCCATAATGACTGCTTGGAAATTAAATACATGATGACATGGCAAGCAAACAGAGGCAGTCGGTTAAATGATCATATACCTTTAAGACATATTTAAGGTCACAGAGTTTGAAACTTTAGTATTTAAATAGGTTTTTGATTAATTGTTATTAGATCTGATGAAGCACCCAGTATATGTGCAGAAGCACTCATCTATTTTACTTGTTTTTGTGTTTTAATCATGTTATTAAAGTTTCTGCCTGATTTTACTTGATGCTAGCTGCCTGGCTGGTTCCTTTGTTTATTTCTGCTTCTAATTGAACGTTTTTTTTTTTTTGCTCCTGAGTTGGTGTTTTTATTAGAATGTAAAAAAATACCTCTGTTGTTGGTGGGTCATGATGCAGAGAAAGCATTCAGCAGAGTGAGCTGGGATTTTATGAGTAGGGCAATGGAAGCATTTACATTCCCTGATACAATAATAAGGTTAATTAGGAGATATGAGGGATCAGAGGCAAAAATCAAAATGGGAGGGGTCCTCTGTGATAAGTTGTCTGATCAGTGGAACCAAGCAGAGGTATCCTCTTTCCTCTTTGTTATTTGTATAATATTTATAACTATTGGCAAAGAAAATAAAGGATTCAGAAATTTAAGGATATAACAATTATAGTAATGAAGAAAAGCTGGCTTTATTTGCAGTTAATATTATTTTGTACTTGATTCTTAGGCAATTTCAATTTTTTTTCAGACTATAAAATTAATGAATATAAAACAAAGGCTATAGCTGTAAAGTATGTACCCACTCATGAATTGGTCCAGCAATGCCCATATTTATGGGGATATTAATAAATTAAATATTCAGGAGTATGGGTTAAAAGGATTTTGTTATGGTAGCTAAGGATATGTGGGAAAAGACTAAACAAAAAATCATACAAAAACTGAAGGGAAGTACTTGTTTATGGATATGGATAGCAAGATACAAGTAGTAAGTAGTCCCTTTAGTTTTATATACAAGACATGCATACTTGTGTCAATCAGAGGAGAAGTTGTGGATAGTTATTAATAAAGAATTGAAGGATTTTATCTGGAAGGGGAAAGGGCAAGAGTCAAGTGGAATAAGATAATCCTTTCAATAGAACAAGGTTGGTTAGAATTATTTGATTTTAATGGATATTTTAGAGCTATACAGTTAAGGCCATCTACATAACACAAGCAGAACCCTATAATTCAATGGAAAGGAATGTAATGAATTAGGGAGAAAATTCAATATATAAGGAGAGAATAGAATTTTGGATGCAGATCATTAAGGAGAATAACAGACATACAGAGTAGTATATTCATAAAGTAGCAGAAAGTATTCTAAGAACTAAGCCAACACAAGAATGGAGAAAGGAGATTCTGCCAAAAGGTATGACTTCTACTGGGCCACAAAGAATAGGCAAGAGGCGGCTGGAATTTACTGGAGAAAACTAGAAAAGGAGCCAAGGCATTTGGGGCAATTAACTAGAGAGGGAGAGGTAATAGAATGGGAAGAGGCCAAGAAGACATTTGGACTGCAGCTAGAAACTTACATATCATTGCCATATGCTGGAATTCTCTACCTCAGCATATTCTGTCCATCAGTGATACACATTCATTTAGTCCCTAAAAGAATATTTCACCAAACTTAGGCTTTGCTCATGTTCTCCACCAGGCTAACTAATTTAACCCCTTGCTGTCTAACTTCCTTCTTCCTATCACCCACTGTCAATATTTCTTGGCATATGAGCTTTCTTAGCTTCAGTATGTAATATATTTATCTTGAAAAAAAAAAAATATATATATATATATATATATATATATATTGTGTGTATGAATAGTATAAGCTTATTGTACTACCATTCTTATATGCTTTTAGATACAATGTCAAGGGACTTGCTTTTGAACTCCTATTGTAATTGTCATATGTACAAATGTATAATTATGTAATCTTCCGTGGAGTTTTTCTCCCCAGGTCTCTACTGAAAATGGGCCTCTGGCCCAGTCAGATTCTGCCTGGTTATCAAATGTAACTAAATAAATAAATATAAATAACTGCCTTTCATACCAGAGATTCATATCAGAGTATAGGCAAAGAGAGGGATAGGTTTCCTAAGTGAAAGACCTGCACTGGTAAAGTTTTAGCTGAATCTAGAACAGAAGCTGCTGTTGAAAAGAGATAATTAGTAGTGCGTATAAAATATTGTACAATAACAATGGGAATCAGTCAGAGGCTGTTAGAAAAGACTGGGAAGAGAGACTGGATAAGCAATTCATAGAGAAACAATGGGAGGTCATATGTATGTCAAATATGCAACAAAATCTAGAAGACGTAGGACTTTTGCTTGGACGTGTTTTCATAAGTATTTTTATACCCAAAGTAAACTCCAAATAAGTTTGCATCAGGTAGTTGGCAAATGTTGAAGATGTTATAGGAAAGAAGGAGGTAACTGGGAACATATGGTTTAGGAATGTAATGAGTTGGCAGACATTAAAAAATCCCTAATGAGTACTCTGTTAGAAATAATGGGTGAGCAAATGGGTGTAACTAAAGGAATTTTTTTTTTTGGTCTGGGATTTGAATTGCCTAGACATAGCAAGACCCTGTTAAGTTTAATTCTGGTGGCTGTCAAAAAAGCAATTACTAGAAAATGGAAATCAAAGTCTAAACCAATGGAATTTGATGTAGTGAATATTGTAACAGAGATAAAAGAACTGGAACTGGGATCTTTATAAAAGGGTAGGAGTAAATTATATAGCAATAACGGAAATTGTGGGAACGATACATGCAGAATAATAATTTGGAGGAGGAATGAGGTTTAAGGGAAGGCAGGAATTGACCAATTTTTGTAAAGTTGTATTGATTATATTGCACAGAAGAATATAGTGATGTATAATGTCTGTAACTGTGAACATGTTGTTTTTCTTTCTTTCGTTCTTTCTTTCTTTCTTTCTTTCTTTCTTTCTTTCTTTCTTTCATTTAACATTTGTTATCCAGGAAAGTCCGAATGGAACAAAGCCAATTTTCAGTGGAGGCCCGAGGAGAAAAGCTCCAGATGCATGTTTTTTAACATGGGAGAAAACCCACATGAACGCAGGGAGGACATGCAGACTCCACACAGAAGGCACCCCAGCCGAAAATCGAACTGGAGAACCTCTTGCTATGAGGTGACAATGCTACTGCTGCAACAAATGTAAGTTTGCCTGTGTCACAAATGATAATTCAGCAAAAGACATATATCCAACTGCAAACTTTTATGCAGTTTAACAATTGTTCTTTCATTTATTATTATCTTCTGCAGTCTTTGGAATTTGTGCCTTATAAGTGTGATGCCTTACTCTGCACATGCTAAAGTCGATGAAATATCTTTAAATTACCACTTGACAAAAAGACATAATTTTACTTCAGATTTACATAAAATATTCCCAAGGGTATCCCCCTGCACATTGATGGAGGATTAAACTTCATATTTAAAACATGATACTGAGATCATTAAGACTTTGCCATATATTTCATTAAAAATTACTTAAAAAATAAAATTAGTATTTTATAAGAGTATACAATGTCATTTATTTGAAAAAAAATAGTAAAGTTAATTTTAGCTGCTTAAAGAGAGCCCACATACACTATTTCAAAATTCAAATTTTCATAAAATCTTCTGAGGGACAATATTCAGAACCCTGTAAATGATGGAGAATTGTGTGCCTTCCAGGTGTGTGTGGGGTATATTTGTTTGCTGGTGATTGGTTACGCTGCAAAAGATTCAGGCTCTTTAAATAAATATGCAATGTAAAAACGTTAATATATTTCAGGGGCTAGAACCACTGAGTGCCATTTGAAGATAAATGATGCTGTGGTATGTAGGTGGTAGATTGCTGAATGTATATGCCAGCCATAAGAAAAACAAATGGCTTTAAAATATTAATATATTTTAAGAATGCATGGTTCTGACATTAATTATATTTTATGTATGGGTAGAATGAGGTAATATATAGGTTATTTTAATTCAAGCTGTAATCCAGGAAAGAGGAAAATGGCTGAATAGAAGTCACTAAGCAGTCATCTGCCACTACCATAGTTTTATAATATACCAATTTTATAAAACTCAGAAAAGAAATATTTAGTACACTGCTTTTAAAATGGACAGTTTCATATTGACATATGTACCTTTGGATTGTTTTTTCTTTTTTAGCCAATATAGAAGCAACAACAATTGGAGAGATGCAGACCCCTGCTCATTATTCAGCGAAATATGATTCTGTTCGGTCTATGAAAGTATTGTATAAGCACAAGGCTAATATAAGTGCTCAGGACTACAAGCAGCGAACACCCCTACAGCTGGCAGCTGAACTTGGTGAGAACTAAAACAGCGTAAATACAGTTTTTGTATTGCATTTTCTTGTTTTCTTGAAACAGAATGAATGTAACAAATAAGATTAAAAAAAAGAAGTCCTCAAGGATAGGAAAATCTGCAATTTCATCACAGCAGTCAACACACTGTTTATGTCCCTAATAAAATAATTGCTCTGCGCTAAATTGCAGAGATTTTAAAATGTCACTTATGTTGTTTAAATGGTAAAGTTTTTATTTGATGAGTAAAGTGCGTTTCTTAAGCAGGTAAGTATGTAAAGAAAGTCTAAGAAAATAAATGATGAAATGTGGCATTAACTTCTGAGAATGAATTTGCAAGAGAGCCCTAAAAGCAAGACTGTTTCATTACTTGAATAACTCCTTCTCATGTAGTGGCAACCATGTTTTTTAGTACCAAAAGTCCAGCATTTAGAAAAACGGAAAGTTTCTATAACCTATAGTATATTATATGTTGCAAGGTCTTAATAGGATGTAACAATGTGAAGTGTGAATGCGATGAAAAGCTATGGGTTTTATTTCCTGAGAATCATTTGGACTGAGCTTGGAATACTGCTATAATGGTTGTACTTCTTAGTATAGACCACATACCATAACAAGTATATAAAAACTTTTTTTAAAAATCAATCAATTAGTTAAGGTAATTGCGATTGAGGTTCTAAAGCAACAATGCACTTTTAAACATGCCCTCATTCATAAAAAATGGCCCACACCAAAACTGACACATTGACATACCTAAAGCGTTAAGAAAGAATTATTCTAAATACAAGGCTATTAATCTTAGCCTATATTAGTTTGTTAAACTTCAAAAAATTAAAAATTGTAAAGAATGTAAAAAATATATATATAAAAGGTAGTAAACATGTTGTAACCAAACAACTAAAAAAAATATATATATATATACAAAGTTATCTTCGCAGCACCAAATGTTTAAGCACACAGGCAATGGATACATACTCGTTGAGTCCGGGGGACAAATATGCAGCAGTTTGAATCTGCCAAAATAATTCCTCTTTTTCTAGAAGCACTTGCCAAGGACCTGCTCTAAGGTCATCTTGAATGTGTTTTAAGACCATAAACTTAAAGGTATGGTTCTCATGCACTGAAGTGTGGCGTGCTAAAGCATTAGTGAGATCTTTCTTGGAAATAGCATAATTGTGTTCGTAAATGTGCTGCTTTAACTTATGCTCAGTTTTGCCAATATAGAAAGCAACGCATTTCACACAATTAGCGATGTAAACAACTGATTTAGTATCACAATTGTAATTCCCCATGATGTTAAAAGTTTTATCTCTAACTGTGACTTTAGTGCCCACGTTAACAGATCTACATTGGCGACAAGCACCACATTTGCTCATACCTGAGCTTCGTTTATTAACATTACATCTCTTAGCTTCTAGCAATGTTTTTAGGTTAATACCTCTTCGGAATGTAATTTTAGGCTTTAACCCGAAACAAGTAAGCACCTTTAGGTATGTCAATGTGTCAGTTTTGGTGTGGGTCATTTTTTATGAATGAGGGCATGTTTAAAAGTGCATTGTTGCTTTAAAGCCTCAATCACAATTAACTTAACTAATTGATTGATTTTTAAAAAAAGTTTTTATATACTTGTTATGGTATGTAGTAGTATGTCTGAAGAAGGGAAGATACGAGTCTTCCCGAAAGCGCTTTTTAAATTTGTTCGTGTACTTCTGGTGTTTGCTTTTGGTTCTTCGCTTTTGTGTTTTCAGCAGTTTGTTTCCTTTTTGGTGAATTGTACTTCTTAGTATGCTTGGAAAATATGGCTAAAAATCTTCTTCATGCCCAAAAGTAAAGATAGCATTCTGAGCAAAGTCCTGGCAGTGAAGTCTTCATGAAATGAGATGGCATCTGAGAATAGTTTATATTTTAGAAAGGACATTAGAAGAGTGTTTTCATGTACTTGGTGTTTATCTAGCATTTTGCCCTGGTCTTAAGTGAAATGGTATGGAGCATGTTTCTTTCTTTCTTCCCATATTATAGGATCTTGTCATGTCATATTAATTAAAAAGTGGAGTATAATGTCTGTCATGTTCCAGTGAGATTTCATTCCTGGTCTTTGAGCTGGGTATAAAGCTACTTGACTACTGTGAACTTTGCTCTCCTGAATCCTGCACAAATAAATTTTGGTTAAAACCATTTTGTGAGCATATATCTTATCTAGCCTTTCTTGAATTGAGTTGCTGAAAATAATCATAAAACTGGTAAGAATAAGTATACACAGTTCTTAAACAATTCCCCTACTAACACCAGTACTTTATTATCAACCCTAGTAGAGATTACACAGCATGATGTGAGACAAGAATAAACAAAAGTGTTTCAAAATTTGATCAGATTTTTACAAACCACTCTGCCCCGTGTCTATGTAGAATCACATGTTTTATTGTATTGTGACTAGAAAATGAACTACAAGTTGTAATGGATACTTGAGCACATCTACGGACTCCATAATGCTCTGGTCTGTGGGAAATAGTGGGCAGCAAATGCTGTTTTGGAAATGACTGATAAAAAGTGACTCTTTTTGTAGTTTTGGAAATTAATGTATACCTTTCAAAGACCATGCGTGAGGTTTTGTTATGCACTCTCGGAAGAGAAGGGGCCATGACAATAAAAGTTTAGCCACATTTTTTATCAAGGAAAATAACAACATACTTTGCTGATGAAATTGAGTGGCACTAAAACATCTACAGAATTTAGAGACAGACATTTCCTGTTTGTGCAGTATGTGATGAGCAGATATTTTTGCAGGCACAGAGCTGTTTTGCATTTCATAATTTATGGTTGTGTATTGTTAATCACAAAATGGCTATTTGGCCTTAAAAATCAACACTTCCC
Source organism: Protopterus annectens (assembly GCF_019279795.1). Classification (NCBI taxonomy): domain Eukaryota; kingdom Metazoa; phylum Chordata; order Ceratodontiformes; family Protopteridae; genus Protopterus; species Protopterus annectens. The sequence continues at coordinate 89,413,801 of NC_056732.1, read as the reverse complement.
AACATTCTGATACAGACTGCAGAAACTGGCTAAGAAGATTTATATGAAAGATGGAAACATACATTAACTGGGAATATTTATGCTGGGATAGGATTAAGTTTCATCTCAGAAAAGCTAATTAAATATATAACCAGCACCATCATTGTACAATTATCTGATGGAGGAAAATCTTCAGACTTTATAAAACACTGACCATAAATGTAGATGCCATCACGTGCCAGCAGTAATGTTCTACAGTAAGCATATATAATATTTGCTTTAATGATAAGTTACATTTGAGTAAATAGTTATCAGCAATTTCTAGTATGCTTCCAAACACATTTTTTCCAGAAAAGGAAGACTTTTTAGGAAATCTAGTTCTGGAGCTGGTGAATTTGATAGATCTTTAACCTGTTATTTGACTAAAGCACAGAATATGGGAACTAAGACTAAAGGACTAAAGTGTATTGAAGTAAGTGAGAAATACAAAATTACTGTAGTTACTGAGACTTGGAACTCTGCAGACTTACTTATTCTACAGTGCATGAAATATGAATGTCTGAGAAAAGATCTGAGTGGTGAGGGTGCTACATTATGTATACCTAACAGTATTGATAGTAGTTTAGTGCAAGTTAATAACAAAACTGAATGTGTAGTATTTCAGGTTTGTTATAGGTTCATAGGTAGGTAGTAGGCTATTGGCCCAAGGGTCTACGTAAGCCTAGCCAACAGGGTTTCCTGGCTTACGCCACCCAAAAAGTTATTTTCCTGTGCCACTGTCAAGCAGAGGCACAGAAGTGATCTCCGGGGTGTATTTCCTATTTCCTATCCACTCATCAAGATTTGCTAATGAAGAACTTTGCTTGACATAGATGGGTAGCCTGTTCCAGAATATGGGAAGTCTCTGGGACATGAATCTATCCCTCCAGCATGTCCTGTTTATTGTGGTGACAAGGTTTAGGTCCCTAGAGCATGTAGCTTGGAGGGATTGGGATTTCTTTAGGTGTAGCATGTCCAACAGCTCTGGGTTTGACATAGCTTTACATGTTAGGCAGAGATCACCTCGGAGTAGGCGATATGCTACGGAGTAAAGCTGGAGTTTTTTTAGGTGGTCAGTGTAGGGCATTTGTTTGAAGCCAGTAATCCTCTTTGTGAGGTACTTCTGTCGCCTTTCCAGCTGCTGCAGATTGTGAGGTACATTCCAAAAGGGGCGTTGCACTCTATAATGGGTCTAATGAGTATCGAGTAGAGGGGAACAATTACCTCTTTTTTCCTGGATGAGAACCCTTTTATGATGAGGTATGCCACGTAGAAGTACTTCCTGACTACTGTGGCGATGTGACTATCAAAGGAGAGACTACTGTCCACCTGGGTCCCAAGGTCTCTTATCAAGCATTCGGTGTTAAGTAGATTGCTGCCTATGTGGTAGTTCATGGGTACAGAGTTTTTACCAAAGCGGATGACACTGCACTTTTTGGCACTGAGCTTGAGGCCATTGCTCTGACACCAGGCATCTGTCTCAGCGAGGCCCTTCTGTAGGATGTCCACATCATTTGAGAACTTGACTATGGCTCCTAGTTTGCAGTCATCTGCGAACTTTGTTAGCCAAAGGCCTTCTGTGTTAGCCTGTACTTCAGAGAAACAAACAGGAGAGGTCCCAGGATGGAACCCTGTGGTACTCCACTTGTCACTGCTTTGAGGTCAGATTTGGAGTCTGCAATTTTTACAGTGTGGGTTCTGTCAGTGAACCAGTTGGCAACCCATCTTGTGATGTAGGGATTTATACCTAGTTTAGTGAGTTTAGCTATAATTCCAGAATGGGGGATGGTGTCGAAAGCCTTGGCGAGGTCAAGATAGGCTGTGTGAACCACCTTACCCTCATCTACGGCTTTGGTGACTGCCTCAAAGAAGTCGATCAGGTTCAGGAGGCATGATCTGCCTTTCACAAACCTGAACTGGGTGGGATCCAGAGTTTGGAGGTTACCAATGTCTTTGTTTATGAGTTCCATGATGATACGTTCCATGGCCTTGCAGACCAGGCTCGTCAGGCTAATAGGTCGATAGTTCCCGGGATCAGTGGTGGCTCCTCCTTTGTGGAGTGGGATAACTGTTGTGGTGCGCCATTCAGTGGCACAAAGCCCGATGCAAGGCTGTTATTGAACATGGTGCTTAAGTGGGGAGCCAGTTCGTTCTGAAGTTCGTGTAAAACGCAGCCTGGGATGTTGTCCGGTCCCATGGATGCTGTGTTTTTGGCTTTATAGAGTGCTGCTTTTACCTGCGTATTTGTGATTATAGGGACTCTGCATTCTTCCTGTATAGATATGGGCCCTTTAGGGGGTGAGGGGGGGGGGGGTAAAGTTAGCACTGAACCTATCTGCCAGGATGTTGGCAATATCAGTTGGTTCTGTAATTTTCTTGCCTTTGTGCTGTAACTCAGAGCAGATCTGGGTGCTGCCATTGAGATTTTTGACATAGCTATAGAATGCATTGTGGTTGTCCTTGCAATTAGTGGTGATTTTGTTTTCGTAGCTAGCTTTGGAGGATCTTATACGGGATCTCAGCTTCTTACTGAGGCTGACCAGGGAGCACCTCCACTCATGAGATATTACTCTCTTTTGCAACAGTTTCTTCCTTCTGTTGTACAGTTTGTTTATGGCAGGGGACCACCAGATTGGCTTCCTTTTTTTGGAGGATAGTGTCTTGGTTCTGTTTGGGATAGCACGATCCATGCACTCGTGTAAGTGCTTATAGAGTGCATTTGTGTAGGATTCAGCAGTTGTAACTGTATTGTCCATCTGCATGGGTGTCGTGAAGTTCACCACTTCTGTCTTAAGAAGCATGAAGTTGGCTTTGGAGACATTTTTTACTGTGGTTTCCTAAATGGGGGGTGGGGGTGGGATGTGGATATCAAGGGTGATTAGCTTATGGCCAGATCGGACCAACAAGGAGTTGGCTTCAGGTGTGGAACACCGGTCACTCATGTTGGTAATGACTAGGCCTAGGATATTGTTGCCCCTGATGGGGGTGTGGATAAGTTGATCCAGGGCATTGGAGTTTATGAATTCCAGAAAGCGTTGAGCTAAGTAGTTGGTACACAAGTAGGTTTTCCCAGTTAATGGTGAGGTAGTTGAAGTCATCCATTATTAGGGTGTTTGGTTGAACCCTAATATTTTCCATTACATCAAGAAAAGAGGAGTGGGAATCCTGGGGCATGGTGGGGGATCTGTAGCAAGCTATAATTTGGATTGCAGTTTTTCCCAGAGTTAGTTGCACTTGGATAACCTCGGATGCATTATGCTGAGCAACTAGCCTGGAGGTGTGGATATCCTTAATGAATATGGACACACCTCCGTCTTTGGTGTTTCGGTCCAGGTTACATGGCCGAAAAGTGTGGTATGAGTTATAGCCTGGTAGTGCAGGGGTGCTCTCTGGAGCCTTGAACCAGGTCTCAGTCACTGCACAGATATCAATGTTCTCCATTTTAAGGAGTGCCTCCAGTGAGTGCATTTTGAGATTTAGACTTCTAGCATTGAGTAGCATTACCCTCAGTTTTTGCTTGCCTGTTCCTGTTATGGTGGTGAATTTGTTATTTGAACCTTGCCTAAAAAAGGCACTATAGGGGCAGCAAGAGCCTTAGCCAGTATCCAGAATCCTAGGGGCGACAGGTGCAGGCCATCTGTGGCAAAGCATCGTGGTCTGTCGACCGTGTCCTCCCAAGCAGACAGATACTGGATCCCCTTAGAATGACACCAGAAGCTTAGCCAATTGTTGAAGTCGATCATTTTGTCCTTGTACTGCGGTATCATTCTGGGCGATGGCAGAATGCTACTCAGGGCTAGGGTCATACCTGCCTGGGCTACAAGATCGGAGAGCTCTTCCATGTCTCTTTTCATGTAGTCCAGGGAGGTACATCTCAGGTCATTCACACCAACATGGACAATGACAGAGTCATATTTGTACTTGTTGTGGAGTGACCTCAGTGTGTGGGTTATGTGGCAGATCCTGGCACCTGACAGGCAGCTAACGGTAACCTTTTCCTTGTTTAGCCTGGTGAGTGGGACATCAGTGTACCTGACTATAGAGTCGCCTATGACTAATGTAATATTGTTACACTAGTGTTATGCTTTAGGTCTCCTGGACACTCATAAGCACTGGGACTTTCTGACTGAAATGGATTTGTTTTTTAACAATAAAAATGTTATTTGGATAGGAGATTTTAACTGTCCCTGCATGTATTGAGTTAATATGACCTCAAATAATTGTCATGCCAAGGGCATTTTAAACATCTTTTCATTTCATGGATTAATTCAACTAAATTTGGATGCCTCTAGAGAGAACAATTATTTAGCTATCATTGCTATCGACATACCAAGGGTGACTGATAATATCTGTGTTTCTTCTCCTTTAGGGTCCTTTGATCATACCTCTATTGTATTTGATACAAGGAGCATTTTATATAATGACACAATCATAATTTGTTTCCTAAGAAATATAACTATGGTCTTGTATAATAGAAATAGCTTTCCCCTCTGGTGGAGTTACCATCTCCAAATGCTGGATAAAATAAGAAAAGGTTATGGTCATTTTATAAGAAACATCCTGATATGATCAATAAAGTTAGGTCAAATAGGTATACTAGGACATTGAAATGAAAAGACTGATTCTGAGATTAGCTTACCAAAAGACCCAGGTAATAAGAAAAAACATTTTAAATATTTTAAATATTTGAATTATATTAACAACAAAGCCCCTATATTAAGAACCATTTGTGAGCAAGGTAACACAGTTAGCATCATAAATTATTTATTGACATTTGTTTAACAAGAACTTCTGACTTGGTCAAAAGTACCCATTTTCAGCATCATCTCTGGAAGAAATGTTCCAAATTACTACATACGATAACATTACATATTAAATGGGCAATTTAGGTAAGACTGATATCATTATATCATTGAAATATTTACAATGTGGAGGAGAAGGACAAGTGTTAAGTTAAATTTTTAGATGTACAATTCAGGTAAAACCAATTACATTATTACAAAAGAAAAATATTTACATTGTGGAAGAGAAAACGGTGATAAGTGACAGTTGAAGATGAAATGTAGTTCTAGGTTCAATGAGTTCTGCTCTGAGTCAGTGTTGGAAATGTTATAAAAGAATGAGAAAATATAGCTGACAACATATGTGTGATGAAATAAGTAAATAGGCAAATAAGCGGTTAGATAGTTGAAAGAATTGGTTACTTTGAGTCAGGAAGCTGTTACACAGGGAATCTACAAAAGAAGAGTGGGAAGAAGTAAGAAAAGAGGCAGTTAATTTAGGTGATCAAGGAAGTGGGTGATAGGGAAAAGAGAGTGATATTTTCAGCTGGTTTGGAGCAGGAACAGATCCACCATTTTGTTAAAAATCCTTTTAGTGAAGGTTTAAAAGCCAACAGATATGAGTTGGCACTGATGCTACTTGGTAGGCTGTTCCAGGCATTGGCCAGAGTATGGAAATAAAGGGTTTGTACTTCTGATTTTTTTAGTTTATACACAGAGAGGAGTTGTTTGTCTTCTGACCTGAGGGATAGTTTTACAATGTAGTTGTGGAGTACGGAACTGAAGGCTAGGCAATCATTAGGTTTATACGTGATTTTGTTTGCAGTTGTATGTTGTAAAAAACTAAGATGGTACAGCAGTTCAAGCCATTTGAGAGATTTAAGGGCTATTCAGTGATGAGTGAAGTGAGTTGCACTGGTTGCAAATTTAGCAATTGTATGATAACATGATGTAAGTTTAATTTTAGTGAGATATAGGGGTTGGCGAAGACAGGTGCTCTTTATCGAATTGAAGGTAAGAGATAGGTGGTAGCTAGTGTAGTTTTGGTAGATGTATTTAGGAAATGTTTATTCCTGTGTAACATTGCTAGTTTTTGATGAGTTTTTGATATCATTCTGTATAGGAATATCAAATTTAAGATTTTCATATATTATAACTCCTAATAATTTAGTATAGGAGATAATTTTCATTTTAGTGTTATTTTGAGCAAGTATAATGAAGTTTGTTTTATTTACTGTGACGGTTTTAGAATGAACAAGGAGAAATTTAGATTTGTTAGGATAGATGGGAATTGGTGAGTCATGTTTCGATAGAGGTAAAGGCTTTTAGTCTTGAGTCAAGAATAATTCTTCAGGATGTGCAAATATTTCCTCTTTTATTTAAATCCTCCAGATGTCAGCACTGGGACACTGCCTTCACAAAGTTTCCAAATCAGTCTCACCAAGCAGCAAAATCATGCAGGTTTTATATTCTTTCATATCAGTAACACACATGCAGAAGTCTGATGTTTCATGTTAGTTAACAAATAGGGTCTTTGCAGACCCTAGTGCTTCTTGCTTAGTGCTGCACATGAACACTTGTCTTCCATATTTTTAGTAACAGTAATGTTTTAGAGAAACTCAAGTCACCTAGCCTGGCAACCCCAGTCTTGTTTTTCGATCTTGTATATTTCAGTACCAGTACATGCGATCTCCCCAACACTCCATGTAACTACCCATCCCAGCCTGGGAAGGTCGGAGCTCACATAAAACAAAATCTCTTTCACATTGTGTTTCTTCATCCCTTTCTGGACATTCCAGAACCAAACTCTGTAGATCATAATAACATCTCTTAACCTCTTCAGCACTTTCCTTACCTTCAGTCATCAGTTTATACTTGATATTAGAAAGCAGTTGTGAAACACTTAAAACTACAATAAGTAGCTGTGGTTTGCATAACTATGCATCTATACTATATATTATTTTTAACATAAACAATTATTAAACAATTCATTTCTGAAAAAACTGTAAGTTAATATGCATTTTGTGAAGAATAATAATGAGAAATACACTTTGTTTCTCTAACAGCTTCTTGGGTTATCTGCTGAAGATTATTAGAGGAGCAAGTGATGGCAGAGTCATCTGCATACTAAATTAGGGATTCATGGCAGCTGAAACTGAAGATTTTTGATAAAAAACATTAAAAAGGAGGGGACCAAGAATAGATCCTTGGGGAACTCCTGTGGAGTTAAGTAGGGATGGGGAGAGGGTAGGTTGCCATTTTACTGACTGCTGCCTGTTAGAAATAGCTAGTAAACCACTGGATACAGGAAGGGGAAAGACATAGGTTAGAGACCTGCTGTAGAAGTATAGTATGGGAAACAGTGTCAAATATTTTGGACAGATCTAAGAATAGTATAGAGAATATCTTACCAATCTTTCCAGCAATATTAACAGTGTTCAAGACTGCTAGTAAGTTGTGGTCAATTTTTCATTTAGGAGCAGATATTGAAGAAGTACACATTTCTGTAATAGTTTGAAGAGGGATGAGAGGATTGCAATAGGGCAATAGTTAGATAACTCAGTGGAGTTACTTCCTTTGTAGAGAGGAGTGATAAATGCTTTTTTCCCCAAAATTGCCATGATGTAAGATTCTGAGATGGGCCTGTTTATAAGACTTCTGATGGCATAAGCTATGGCTTCTACAGAGATTTTTTTAAGTATTCATATAGAAGGCTGTCAGAAGAGACAGAGCTGGATTTGAGTTTTTTGTAGAAGTTTTTTATAAGATTGGTAGAGACTGGTTGCAATATAAAATAGGGGCGGGTTCTGTATGGAATGAGAGGGGGGAGAAGGGGCAGGGGAGTTTAGAGGTAAAATTAGCTATGCTGTTGAAAATAATTATTGAAAATAGGTGGTAGTTTGAGAGGATTTATCTGGACACGGAGTGGAGACTTTTTTGGCTTCAGGATTAAGTAGTGAGTTAATAGTAGATCATTATTTTGTTGGTTGTATCTACAATTCATTTGTAGTCAGGTTTAGAAAGATTTTTTTCTCATTATCTACCTGTTTTTTTTCAGTCAGGTTATACAATTGATTGTAGTAGAGTGTTACTTTTGTTTTTTGCCCATTCTTTCCATGTTTTGTCCCTGTCGTTCATAAGTTGTTTAGCTGCTTTCCTTAGCCATGTAGCAACACAGTTGGATTTAATTCTTTAATTGTGAATTGAGGCAGCATATAGTGTTAAAATATTTGACAGCATTATCAGAAGGTATATTTTTAATGCATACCAGTTTATATTTTTAGTATATCAGTGAAAGGCTGGGAGTTAAAGTTGGATAGAATTACAGGTAATTTTATATTGATTTTCTATGGATATGCGTTGTATAGGTGTATAGGTATAGGTTGGTAAATGGTCATTTAGAGTACTAGGGGTCTAATATGAAAATCCAGTCAAGGACAGATCCATGGCTGCCATTTTTTTCATACCTGGTCAGGGAGATAATGAGTTGTGAGAATCTGTATAGGTTGATACTAACTGTGGGGAAATCCGGTGTTTAAATTTCCTAGCCGATGTTAACATCAACTAGAATAATAGTTTCATAGGGATTGGTGCTAGATATCCATGTAAGGATATCTTCTAGAGTTGGTATATTGTGACCTGGTGGAATACACAGTACTGTTATGCAGTGTTTTTTGTATTATTAACTTTTAAGAATGTGTTAAGTACTTCCACACTGGCAAACATAGGAATAGGATATGAATAGGTTAGAAATTATAATGAGAAGGATAGAAAAAAGGCAATTCCGCTGGCTTTTTATGTAGTTTATCTGCCCTAATTATGTTGTAGCCTGGTGGTAAAATTTTGAAGTCTTGAATGTTATGTTATGTTTTCGTCAGGTTTCTTTGACTGCTAGGATGTCTGGCATATATTGATATATCCAGGCATGAAATTCTATAATCTGGTTTCATAGGTTCATAGGTTCATAGGTAAGTACGAGGGCATCTATAAGCCTAGCCAGAATGTGTTGGCTTTGGCTGCCCCCTAAGATTAGTTCCCTGTGCCTCTGTCCAGCAGAGCCATTAGTTCCCTGTGCCTCTGTCCAGCAGAGCCACTGCAGTGATCCCCGGGGTAAAATTACTGTTTCCCATCCACTCATCAAGGTTTCTCTTGAAGAGCGTTAGTGAGGGGCTCTGCCTAATGTAGATTGGAATCCTGTTCCAAAGCATGGGGAGTCTCTGGGACAGGAATCTATCCCTCCAGCACGTCCTATTTATCGTTGTGGTGAGGTTTAGATCCCTAGAGTATGTGGCTGTCAGGGATTTGTTTTTTTTTTTTTTAGGTGGAGCATGTCCATCAATTCTGAGATGGACATGGCCTTGTATGTCAGGCAGAGATCACCTCTGAGTAAGCCGTATGCAACCGAATACAGCTGGAGTTTCTTCAGTCGGGCTGCATAGGGCATCTGTTTGAGGCCAGTAATCCTCTTTGTGAGGTACTTCTGTGGTCTTCCCAGCTGTTACAGGTGTCTTGTAAGGTACATCCCAAATGGGGCACTGTACTCTATGATGGGTCTGATGAGTGATGAGTAGAGGGGCACAATAACCTTTTTTGTTCTAGATGCAAACCCTTTTTTGATTAGGTGGGTCACATAGAAGGATTTTCTAACCACCTTGGCAATATGATTATCAAAGGAAAGATTACTATCTACTTGGGTGCCCAGATCTCTTATTACATTTTCTGTATTTAGGGGACTACCACCTATGTGGTAGTTCACGGGTACTTTGTTTTTTCAAAAGGGGATGACTATGCACTTTTTGGCATTTAGCTTGAGGCCATGATTGTGACACCAGGTATCCGTCTCAGTGATACCCTTCTGGAGGATGTCTGTATCAGCTGGAGAGTCAGTTATGGCCCCCAGTTTGCAGTAGTCTGCGAACTTGGTCAGCCATGGTCCTCCTGTGCTTGCCTGTACCTCTGAGAAGTATATACCAAACATGAGGGGTCCCAGGACTGAGCCCTGGGGACGCCACTTCTAACCAGTTTAGAGTTGGAACCAGAGCCTGCAACTCTCACCATGTGGGTTCTATCCATGAGCCAATTGGCAACCCATCTCATGACATAGGGGATTATGTTCAGGCTGGTGAGCTTGTCTATGATACCAGAATGGGGAATGGTGTCAAAAGCCTTTGTGAGGTCTAGGTAGGCAGTGTGGACCTCCTTTCCCTCGTCTAAAGCCTTGGTAACTGTCTCAAAGAAGTTTTCCAGGTTTAGGAGGCATGATCTGCACTTAACAAAGCCAGACTGGGTAGGGTCTAATGTTTGGAGGTTCCCAATGTCTTTGTTAATGAGTTCCATGATGATGCACTTCATAACCTTGCAGACCAGGCTAGTCAGGCTTATAGGGCGATAGTTCCCAGGGTCAGTTGTGGCTCCACCTTTGTGGAGCAGGATAACTGTTGCTGTGTGCCACTCTATGGGTATATAGCCTGTAGAGAGGCTGAGTTTGAACTGTGTTTAGGTGAGTGGTTAGTTCATTTTGGAGCTTGTGTAAGACACAGCCTGGGACACCATCCAGTCCCATTGAAGCTGTGTTTTTGGCTTTGGATAGGGCTGTTTTAACCTGTGTGTCAGTGATTGCTGGGGCTCTACATTCTTCTGGTATGGTTATGGGCCCTTTAGGGGGTGCGGGGGGGGGGTGAAGTTTGCACTACACCTGTCTGCCAGAATGTTGGCAATATCAGTCGGTTCAGTGTATTTTGTGCCATTCTGCACTAACTCAGAGCAGATCTGAAAGTTTCCACTTAGGTTCTTGACATAGCTAAAGAACACTTTGTGGTTATCTTTGGAGTCCTTTGCAATTTTTCTTTCGAAGCTAGCCTTGGATGATTTTATGAGGGATTGTAGTTTCTTGCAGATACTGATCAGGGATGTCTTTCCTTCTTTAGGTCTGAAGCCAAAGTGCTTAAACCAAAAGGCTTAGAATAACAGTTACAGTTTAATCAGGCTACTACCAAGCAGTAATTACTGCAACAGAATAATACAATTGAGTACTTTTAAGAAGAAGCACAAGCAAAATAAGGTAATAAAGTGGGAAGAAACACAACTACAGTAAAAGCAGATGAATAAAGTGCAATTTTTTATAACAATAGAAAACGAGCAAACTGATTTAAACAAATTACCCAATTAACCAGTAAAAAAACTCAAAACTGAGCCCTGTTCCAGCAGTCTTCAATCAGACAAGTTCTAACCGCACACACCTGTCACTAGGGTGCAGGGGAACCTTCTCCAAAAAAAGATGGCCTGGATTAGTACTCAAGTTATACAAGCAAAGCTAGATTCAGCAGGCTGGAATCTAGTCTATGCTACAGTAGACAAGGCACACCAATATCAGAAAAACAGTTCAAATAAGCAGGCACAGTAAGCCTTTAACCAGAAATTCCCAGCTCAGAAGAGCAGAATCTAGCCTCTCCTCCCACAAGAGTGCAAACCACAAACCTTGTTAATGTAAAATAACTGGCCTGGAGCCCAAGTGCTTAAACCAGAACTAAGACACTTTTAGAATAACAGACATTGAGCCTTCAATCAGCAATTCCCAACTTAGAAGGATGTAAGCTACCTGTCCTGCCACAACAGTGCAGACCACAAACCTTCTTAATGTAAAACAATTGGTCTAAAGCCCAAGTGCTCTAACCAAAAGACTTAGAATAACAGTTGCAATTTAATCAGGCTACTATCAAGCAGTAATAAATGCAGCAGAATAAACACAACTGAGTACTTTTAAGAAGAGACAAAAGCAAAATAAGGTAATAAAGTAGGAAGAAACACAAATACAGTAAAAGCAGATAAAGTGCAAATTTGTTTTTTTTTTTTAATATAACAATAGAAAATAAGCAAACTGATTTAAACGAATTGCCCGATTAACCAGTAAAAAACTCAGAACTGAGCCCTGTTCCAGCAGTCTTCAATCAGACAAGTTCAGGGCCTAAGTGGGTATGCCTACTCAAATGTTCTCTCTGTAATAGGCAGGATGAGCTAATGAGACTAGACTAGGATAGAGCTGGGATAGGGCTGAACAGATGGGAATGGTAGGAGTGTCTAAAATCAAAATATGATCTCACTGTACTTGGTTGTGTGAGCAAATGAGAAGGGCCCAGGTGGAGTGTTCAAACACAAATTTACAGGAGGGGCGGTCAATTCTGGGATAGAGCTGAACAGATGGGAATGGTAGGAGTGTCTAAAATCAAAATATGATCTCACTGTACTTGGTTGTGTGAGCAAATGAGATGGGCCCAGGAGGAGTGTTCAAACACAAATTTACAGGAGGGGCAGTCAATTCCAAAGCCACCAAGACTGACAGAGAGAGAGCTCACAATTTTCAGTGAAACAAATAAATAAGCAGATAAATGCAGTACTATTTTTAACACAATATTCAATGAAACAATAAAACAGAAAAAATAAAATGCAGTACTATCTTACAACACTGCAAGTTTGTACTTATCTCACCTTGTAATAAAGGTGATGTAAGTATATAACCGCTAACCAAACAGCTCAAGTATGCAGCTATTCAGCATTCAGCATTCATATATCACAAAGATTTATTGTAAATAAATTTAATTTCCTGTTATGCTGTATCTTAGTTGCTAGAAGTATGGGGCAAGGATTTGGGTGTTTGTCTCCAGACTGGGTAATGAGAAAGAAATTAACAGGGTTTTTTTTCTGGAAGTTTTTTTGCAAGGTAATAACTTGTATTTTTATTGTTTTACTATTAGGGTAAATATTTAGTATTTTAAGTTTTGGGGAATTTGAGAGGGCTAAGTCAAATATGCTAGGTGAGATCTTAGAGTAGTTTGTCATCTGGTCAGAATACCTGTTTACAAGTTTACTTTTGTTGAGTGAAGGGCTCTAATATATTTAAAGGTAAATTATGGATGTTGCCAGGGAGATAAGGACTATTATTTGTGTTCTACAGTCTGTATACAAATGGTTTGGAAATGGGTAAACTGTTTACATGTATTACAGATAGGCATCCCTGCAAAATAATTTCACTAAGTTCACCATTTGACACAGGAGAATAATATACTGATAACTACATCAAAAACTAAGCATTCGAGATTTGGAAGACATAAATTGAAAGGTGAATATTTAATACAGCACACAGTGATTGAAACTGCTGAGTCTTTTAAGGACCTAGGTATATGGGTAAATCCAGCTTTGAGTTTTTCTAATTAACCAATTGGCTAATGATAGTTATATAACTATAGGTTGTATAAACAGGTTTATAAAGTCTAGGAAATCAGAATTAATGAAGTTGTTTGTTTATTACATTAGACCCAAACTTGAGTATGAAATAACAATATGGAAACCTTATAAGAAACATCCATAAATAAACTGGAAAGTGTACAGTGGAAATATACCAAGGGTATCCATGAATGTTAAAATTTAAGCTATAATGAAAGACTAAATATCTAAACTTGTACAGTGTCTTATATAGATATTTAAGAGGAAACTTTATTTAGGCATATAAGGCATTTAGAGAAAACTACCTCTGGGAATGTTTGGAGTTATCAAAAAGGAGTATAGAATTATCCAACAGCCTATGCAGAAGATTCTACAGGAATAAGAAATGTACTAATTGGTTCTCTGAGAGAGTAGCTGATGCATGGAGTAGACTACCAAATTGTATTAAAGCAAGCACTAATTTAGATATTTTTAAGAACAGCCTAGACTCTTATTATGGGAATACCTGTTTTGGTATATTGGCAGTCTAAAAGGGCATTATTGTCTATGCCTGAAATATTTGTATGCATGCATTTTAATAGTTGAGAAACTGGTCAATGCGCTGTTAGACACTGAGATAGCTAATCATTGAGTAGAATGCTCTGACATATTGAGAGAGGTTACTGTAGAGCTGAGGAATGCAAAGGTCTAAGGCTAAGATTGGAAATAATGAAAGTAGGGGAGATACGGGGAGCACTATATGAAAATATGGAATGATATATCTGTGGAGATTGGATAGAGTATGTGTAGGGGTGAAGTAACTGGATATATATTGTGATTGGTGAAAAAAGGAGTAGGGATGGAGCTAGGGAAGTATATATTTAGAGGGCATAGGGTGTGTGGGAATTGGGGGTAGGGTAGGAGAGTGAAGTGAACACGAGTAATGAGGGCAAATGGAGCTGGATGCACCTAGTCAGTGAACTAGTCCTTTGAAAAATAATCAATGGGGAATGGCTTCCAAGCTTTTTTTCTATACCTTTTTTGGGTAAATTAAAGTATATTATAGAAAATATATTGGTCTTGTAACAGAAACCGTTGATGATGATAATGGCAAAACCCTCAAGGAATTTTTCTCTTTAATAGCAGATATATTTAAAAAAAAACATGAGAATGACATAAGACATTATTAAGGAGTTGTTCCTTAGGAAGAAACAGATGTGAAAATTGACAGTATTATTACATAGACTATTATGATATAAAATTGTATAATAGGGGTGATAGGAGATTTACAAGTTGAGTAACCGAGATGGATGGTTTAATATAAGTAAACTGCGTAGCTAAAGAAAATTTATTACAAAGCTAGTCGGATGATGTAAGTAACTGGCAGCATTCTGCTATCTATGTCCTAGTACTATGTGCATACCAAAACAACAATTAATTTATTCTTCTTAAATCAAATAATTCTGTATTACTATTATCAAGTTATAGCTATTTATGCAATATATGTTATAATAACAAGCATTTATAAAATAAAGACCAAACTAGGAAGTGTTTCCTATCTGGAGCATCAAGACTTTGGCTTCTTAGAATAATTTTTGAAGAGGATGGAAGATGCACAAGTTTAATAAAACAGAAGATGTTCAGGCGTTCAGGGAGGACTACTGTTGTTTATTTATAAAAACTTCAGACTAAGAAGTATTTCCTATTCTTAGCTGTAGGAAAGTTGAGACTTTGGCTTATTGGGATAATTTTTGAAGGGGGTGGAAGATGAAAAAGTTTGTGATAGAACAGAAGATGTCCAGGTGTTTGGGGAAGACTACTGTTGTTTCTGGTTTGCATTCAATTCCTTGGACTAGCAAGAACTTATTAGCCTAATAGGGGGTATGCTTAATTAGTATTTTACTAGGTGTTTAATCATTATTTTACTAACAGTAATAAAAGCAATATAAGAATTGTTACTAATATGGAGGCTGGTTATACTTCACCATGTTAAAATGTATTCACATATGCAGAGGTACTCAATAGAAGCCTACCAAAAGATCAGAGAACTCCCAAATGCAAACCACTTGCACACAATGGAAAGCAAATAGAATCCACTACACATAACAGCACACACACCAGTGTCTCAGCAAATCGGTCTGTAAGGCAAAACACCTCAAAACCAAATGTCCTGGTCATAGTCAACTCTATAATGATACATACAGATGTCCCCCTCACCAGGCTGGACAAGAAGGTCATGGCCAGCTGCCTGTCAGGTACCAGGATCCATCAAATCATGCATGCACTCAAGTCACTCAACAACAATTACCGTTATGACTCTGTCATAGTACATGTTGGGTTGAATGACTTGAGATGTATCTCTCTGGACTATATGAAGAGAGACATGACTGAGTTGTCAGATTATGTGTCCCAGGTAGGTATGCCCCTAGCCTTAAACAGCATACTACCTTCACAGAGGATGTTGCCACAATCTAAACAAAAAATGATTGACTTCAACATTTGGCTTAGCTTCTGCTGTCAATCCAGGGGGATACAGTATCTGACAGCCTGAGAAGACATGGTTGACAGACCATGCTGCTTTGCCAGAGATGGTCTTCATCAGTCTTATCTAGGCTTTTGGATACTGGCAAAAGCCCTTGCCTCCCCCATAGTGCCATTTTTAGGCAATGTCAAAACAACAACATTTCCAATGTAAAAAAATCCACTCGAGCCAAACTCAAGATGATGCTGCTTAATGCTAGGAACCTAAACAGGAAACTGCAGTCCCTAGAAGCACTCCTCACCTTGGAAGATGCTGACATTTGTGCAGTCATTGAGACATGGTTCAAGGCTGCAAAAAGCACCCCAGCCATGCGAGGTTACAATGCCTTCCACACATTCAGACCCCAAAATAACAGTGAAAGAAGCAAAGGTGGTGGTGTATCCATCTTCATTAAAGACAAATACACCTCGAGACTGGTTAAACAGTATTACTCTCTTGAGCTACTCCAGGTCCAACTAACTATAGGTAAAACACCCTACCACATCATTGCTAGTTACAGTTCCCCCCATCATGAACCAAGACAAGCACAAGCCTACCTGGACTTACTAGAGTCACTCACTATATAGCAAACACTTTGGTCATGGGATACTTCATGAGCACAAACATGCTCGCCTGAATTTCCTGGACTTTTTCTATGCAAATGCCCTGGAACAGCCAGTCTGCACCTCCACAAGGGCTCAGATGTCTTAGACGTAGTACTAGCCAACACAGGGGGTGGGGGTCACTGCACTAACCTCTATGTGTTGCCCTCCCTGGTAAGGTCAGACCATAAATCTGTCTCATTCAAAGTAATGATTAGACCTGATACCCCCACATGAGCAAAAAAGCTGAACATTTTCTCCAAAGCAAACTAAAGCCTACTAGGCAATGGTATAAAAAGTTCCAAACCCCCTACTAACACAGCTAACAATGACTCCTATGCAGCGGAGTACACAAATGCCCCGTATAACCATCTAAACAACTGTGTAGACTATGCTGTACCTGACAGGATCAGAACAAGGTCCTCCCAAAAAAACAGGCCACCCTGGTGGACCTCAAGTATAAACAGGTAATATAACAAAAGAAAGAAACTGATGGCCAAGAACAAGAGGTAACTTACTCAGCAGAAGTAGAATACCCTCCACAGCTTGAACAAGCAAATGAGGTATCATGTAAAGTCCTCTAAAGCTAGTTACAAAGCTAAATTATCATCCCTAGTGAAGGATAATCATAAAGCATTGTTTAGCTGTGTCTGAAATCTAAAAAAGAAAGCCCAACTATATGCCGAACTTATAGTGGATGGTACCTCTCAAACTGAACCCAAGGAAATTACCAACCTGGTAACTGACAGATTTGGCACAAACTTCACCCCCCTGTCCCCAGCATACCTGACACCAGTCCTCTACCTAGTACTGTAGCTCCAAAGCATGGGTCATATCTTCAATGCCAAAAACAAGGCCTCTATCGGACCAGATAACATCCTAGGCTGCTTACTGAACAATCTAAAACAAGACATAGTGGAACCATTTGGCACTCTCTTTAACCTCAGGCTGAGCACTGGCTTTGTTCCAGCAGAGTGGAGAACAGCAACAGTAATCCCCTTGTGCAAATTGGGTCCATCAACCAACCCTGGGAACTATAGACCCATAAGCCTAACGAGCCTTATCTGTAAGGGCGTAGAAAGAATCATCATGGACCTTATCAACAAGGACATAGCTGACCTTCAAACTCTTCACCCAACCCAGTTTGGCTTTATTAAGAATGGATAATGCCTTTTGAACCTGGTGGACTTCTAAAAGAATGTCACCAAAGCCTTAGATGAAGGCAAAACAGTACATACCACCTATCTTGACTTAGCCAAGGCTTTTAACACAATGCTCCACTCAGGTGTCATTGATAAACTCTCACAGCTGAAGATCAGCCCATACATTACTAGATGAGTAGCCAACTGACTCAGCAACAGAATGCATGCTGTCAAAGTTGGGGATTCCACCTCTACCAATAGACCATTTACCAGTGACATACCACAAGGATATGTGCTTGGCCTTCTACTGTTTGGAATCTATTTCTTGGAAGGCCAGGCAAAAGTAAATGGCCTGTGGCTTACCAAGTTCACTGATGATTGCAAACTGGGTGCAATCATTGAATCCTGAAACAATGCTAATATATTACAAAAGGGGCTAACACAGACAAATAATTGGTGCCAAAGCCATGGACTAAAACTAAAAGCACAAAAGTGCATTATTATCCTCTTTGGCAAAGCAGATGTCCCTGCATTGCAATATTGACAGCATCCCCCCTAAGCTTAAACCCAGTGGCGCAAGATTTTGGAACAGAGATTGACAGCAGAAGTAGAATCACCATGTGTCCACAGTGGTAAGGAAAACCTTCTGCATTGTGCATCTCATAAGTAAGGGCATGACATTCAAGACTAAGGATTCAATAACTCCCCTGTACTCAACCCTCATCAGACCACTAATAGAGTACAATGATCCCTTTTGCATGTACCTCACCAGACACCTGCTTTCTCACTAACAAAATTCAGGGCCTCCAAAACATAACCTGCATGGAAAGACTGAAACCTCTGTCGCTGTACTCTGCTTAGAGGTGACTTGTGCCTGGCCTACAGAGCAGTCTCTGACCCTACCCTAGTGGAAATGTTCCGCATATCAAATGGGACAAGAGTCACTCGATCCAGGGATCTCAACCAAGCCTGTGACATTAACAGAACATGCTGGAGAGACAGATATATCTTCCAGAGATTGCCACTGTTCTGGAATAAACTCCCAGTTCATGTAAAGCAGAGCTCCTCAATGACCCTATTCAAGCGCAACCTAGACAATTGGATGGCAGACCATAAATTCACCCCAAGGGTGGTACCTGTGTCTCTCATGGATAGAGGCAGTTGGCGCTGATCATAGACTTGTTCTGTGAATAACAACCATCTGACCAATGTCAATTAGGGAATATGGGTATAACATGGATAGGCTTGTAAAGGCCCTAGGGCCATTAGCCTAGTAAACTACTATGAACCTATGTCCTCTGACTACTCCAAAATCCTAAAATCTGTGTTACTTAAGATAAGTTTGCAACTATGGGCCACAGTCTGACAACAAAATAAATAAATAATTAAATAAATGCATTCCTTGCATGAGAAGAAGGAATGCGTTACACAGCCTGTACGGCTGCAGCTGCCCGTCCATAGATTATAGTTGCAGCGGCTATGCTTTTCAGTCACTTTGCACTACGGCAAAGTGCTGATGCAGCCGTTTGGTTTCGGCGATGTAGCTCACAGGCAAATGTCTCGCGAGCTACACGCCGGAATCCCTATTCCAGAACATCTCTCATTTCCCAAATTCCACATTATCTTTCCTCCCCTTAGTTTCTCTGATTACAATCTTTCTTCATTTGTTAAAAATCTTATGTCTTCTAATATAATTACATCTACATCACGTGTTACACCACTCCAAAATCCCTATTCTTTTTCCTTATTCTTAATACTATTCACATTTCCAAAAACACTCTAAAATTAATTTTTATTTTCCTTTGATTCGGGCTTTATAAGTCCATAACTAATTACTAGGCTAGCTTTCTTAATAGGCATTTTAAACCTCTCCAATTTCCCTCCCAAAGGAGAGAATCAAAGAGTGTACTTTGTGTTTGTGAGCCAAATGCCTTAATCATTATACAACCACCCAATCATTAACTATGCATATTCTTTTTCTTTTGTACATATTCCTTTAAATTTTCTTTTTCTATCTTTTACCCTTTTAACAATAGAATTCTGTTTTTTCTTTTACTACCTCCCAATTTATGTCTTATTCATCACTTATTTCAGGACCTTCTTTTATGTCATCTTTACTATTTTTTCTCATCTATTTTTTCATCTACTTGTACTACTTCTAAAATGGCTTCTTTGTTAATTTTCTTCTCTTTCTTTTTCCTTACTCTTATTTTAATTTTTGCAATCCATCCATAAATGTCCAGTTTTGTTATATTTATAACATTTCAATTCACATTTTTTGCATCATGTCCCATTTCTCGACAAAAAACATTTTCTTTTGTCACAGATAATTATCAAATGTCCTTTTTTCCACAAACAAAAACATGTTTTGGGCTGTCCACAGTATTTTACGACACTCCTATTCCCCTCCTATGATCCTATATGTATAATTTTCCTATTTCTATTTTTAACACAATATTACAATCCCAGCTACCAGTCCATGAACCCCATTTGTCATAAACTTTTGCAATGTCCATTACTTCTTTAAATAAAGTTTTCAAATGTCCTTTCAAAGTCTCTCTATCAGTGTTCAAAATTCTACATGAATTTTCTTTTTGTTTCCCTGTTAAATGCTTTTATCACATAAAGATTCCATGGGTTACAGTCTTCCATTTTTTTATATTCTCCAAGAAAATTTTCCATTGAAAAAACAGTCTCAAATATAATGTCAAAAATGTCTCTTTGTTAATAAGGAAATATGCTCTTACCTCATGTGCTTTTATACCCAAAGGCGCTATTAAATTTTCCCGTACCTCATAAGTCTCCATTTCTTTGTCAACTTTACTTTGAATCCTTACCACATACTTCTGTTGCCCATGTTCTTCTGCTTTCCTTGCTGCTACTCTACTTTTGCCTTATTTTACTTTCTCTGTATATGTTTTCTTTTCCATCTCATCACTATTGCTCATGATTGTCTCTGCATCCAACTTTTTTAGTTGCTCCATAATGTCCTGCAGGAAACATCTGCTTCATTTTCAGGCTCACTCTGCGCACCATTTCTTTAAATAAACCATCCAGCAACCCTCTTGACTGGATGGTTGTAATTACACATCCATCATTTGATGACTCATCTCCATCAAACAGATTTCTTTGAAACATTTTCTCAGAATCCTGCACACATTCTCTGGTCTTGATATTTGCTTTCTATTCCATTTCTTTCACTACTCCATTATCATCTTTTCTCTCCATCTGCCTCTAGTTTCTCTGGGCTGCCTGTGCACCTGGAACAGAAACAGGAAGTGCTCCTCACAGATGGGTCCCACTTGCAACAATGGCAAGTAGGGGAAGCTCCTCGATGCCCTGACCAAATTTCCTCAGTAATATCAATACCACCTCAAGTCTCCCCTGAAAACAGGCTACTAACCTAATGGGACTAACCTACTCAACAAAGGATAAAAAAAAAAAAAATGAATAAAATACAATAAATAATTTTATTTTCAAATATATAAACACTGCAGAATGCGCACAATTAATTAAAAATAAAACATTCAAGCAGACAGAAAATGATCTGCAAAAATCTAACATCTGGATTAGAAAATGTCTATTTCTGGTTAACAGTATACCGTGCCCTTACTGTTTTTGTTTTTTAAATCCAACAGAAATTTTAGAGTCCTTACAGGCGGTATAATACAATTCAAGGCCTGTCTCCAAGGGAGTCCTCTAGCAAGTAAAGCAGTAACTCCTAAAATTTCTACAATCATTTGAATTAACAATCCTCTATTTATAAGTCCTCTGATATTCCTTTGGCTTTCGGCTGAATTTTAGAAGATGCTCTTTCTTTTTCCACAGCTACACACTTCAGTGGGGAGAAAGTATTAAGAATTTACTGTCAATATAAGGTGCCATCATCATGTACTCTAACTAGAATCTTTAAGCAGTAATTACTTTGTAACAGGGGACATATATGTACAGCAAGTTTTAGTTAAATTTTTCTGCTATTATAAACATAAACAGCAGCAAATGCAGTATACCATTTTACACTTGTCCTTTTACATACTACATTTTAATTAACAGGCAAGTAAAATAAAATTACTTATAAATGTGTCTTTTAAACAATTATTACACACATTTTAGTTTGATACAGCTGTAATATGTCAAGTTCACTTTTCATTTTTTCTTTTGAAGAAACAATAATATTTTCCAAGTTTATTGCAGTTCTTGTCATAGCAGAGAACCAGATGTTTTGTCCCTGACATGTCCACTTGTGTAGACTTCCAAAGTGCGATTTATAGAGCTGGGCTCAATGATGGGTGCATGCTTCTATACATGTCCTAAATCCCTGACTACAATAGTGTGAGCTACATGACAGACTGGTGCACATACCCCTACTTCTCCAGCTAGTTGCAGCATCTAACTTCTAATGGTATTGGTTTTGGTTGAGATCAAGCTGTCTACCACCCTACAGGATGGTGAGCTGGCACTGGCACCTCGAACTTACTCTGCTTGGCTGCCACAAGTCGGTACATGGTTATCCAGGCAACAGATAAGTCTTTATTCCACTGGATCAAGGAGCAACATATGATAGAAATGACACATCATACATAGCCATTGGCATAACAAATTCAGTTATGAATGGCCAGATTGATCTAAGTCTCTTAATGGACTATAAGGCAGTTTTTTAATTTATGGAATTAGAACCTTCCATTTCCATGCTTTGGTGAAAATATCATTTGTGCTTGTGATTTACTTTAAAGTTAAACCAGGACAGTCAAACTTATTTGATCACCAGTAATCCCATCTCATCTTCTCTGCTCATTTTAATGGGCACTGAGAGATCTAACCAGGATTACCCTCCCCTTATACTGTTAAAGCTTGAATTAGACTCAGTTCCATTCCATCCCACTCACGTATTGCACACCGCAGTATTCTGAGTATTAATCCCTTTTCCCATCTTACTTTAAAAGGTTGTAACATTTGGGACCAGACTACTAATTAATGAAGACCCTGGAAACTGCATTTCAGGAATCAGCTTGGGTTTCGAGCTTCTATTTTGCTCCTGGTGAGAGAATGAATAGAGGAGCACTGCTGATCTCTGATTGGGCAGTGTGTATGGAACTTCACTGAGTAGTCTGGTTGCAGTTTCGGTGAAACACTATTCATGGCCTTTGTGCTGCTTGAATTTCTCTTGCATCCAGCTGCTGTAGGCTTTATCCAGGGCCTCTACCAAGAGAAGACTACAGCAAATGTAGATAAACCATAAAAATCTGGGTTAATACCAATTCTCATGTAGCAGTTTGGGTTTAGTGCTGCTCTTTCCTTCTGGTAAATGTCATACGCACTAGTCCCACTTCAGACCACACTAATAAGCACCTGAAACTATCAATTTGTTCTTTCCAACTGTCTCTGCAGCCAGCTTGGTTGAAATAGGCATCATGAAACATTGTAGCAATTGTCTCATGTTTACTGACATCAATCTACTACTTAAACCAGTTGATGCAGTGTGAGAGATGTAGTTATATAATGTTACTGGAGACAAAATTCTCTCATAAAGCCACTACAAATACAATACAGATCAGACACATAGACCTACTTATGCTGAGGCTCTTAAAAATAACCTACCTAAACCACAAAGGCCTCCTAAATGTAATGTAAGACACAAGTACTATCAGCAGCCTCACAAAAACCCAACTCAGGTAGCACCCACCATGAAACATGGATTTAAGACCCAATGTCTCCACAAAATGCCCATAAGGCAAACCTCCACAGAAATCCTCTGTAGTCTAGTGTAGTAGTAATCACATCTGCCTCCCACCCAGAAGGTCCTGGGTTTGATCCCCAGTAGAACCATTATCTTAGAGAAGGGTACCCAGGTTTAGGCTAATTCTTCTTTCAGTGTGAAAAAGAATATTAGATTTGACTTTAGCAGTGAAACTCATGAAAAAGATTATCTAAACAAACGTTCCTCTAATAAGAAACATATGAACACATTTGTTGACAATTGAAGCATAACTGATGTGAGTTTGGAGAAGGGTAAGTAGGTTTGGGCAAATTCTTCCTTCAGTGTGAAAAAGAATATCACATTTGACTTTAGCAGTGAAACTCATGAAAAGATTATCTTAACAGACTTTCATGTAATAAGAAGCATATAAACACACTTATTGACAACTGAAGCATAACTGATGTCAGTTTTTGTTTTAGCACAATGGTTAACCTAGTGAATTTTAAACTAATAAGGCACATCACAGTTGAACCCTGTCAACAGATCGTGTTAGAAAGAATGACATTTTGCCCAAGTTCACTGGAGAAAAAGTGGCTCTGTGGCAGCACATGTTAATGCATTGATTATACTCATTTTTTGGGACATAAGGTATTGGGTTCGAGTACAGGTGTATATCATACTTTAAGGGGTGGGAGGTTGGTATAATGATTTTTGTGTTTACCATGCAGACACAAGGTGCAGGGTTTGATTCTTACATGGGATAATTGGCTAGACTTAAAATAGCCCACACAGGCAGTTAGCCTAGTACTAGTCTATGAGCCTATAATCCAGCATCCTAGTCATGGATGACCCTATAATGAGACACACAGATGCACCCCTCACTAGGCTGAGAAAGAAAATGGTCACAGATAGTTGCCTATCAGATGCCAGAATTCATTCCCAGATCACATAGCTGTATCTACACGGTCCCGAACAAGTGCTCAAAGCACATTCTAAAGCCAAGAGCAATGCTTCTATGGGGCCAGATAACATAACCAGGCTGCCTGCTGACCAACCAGAAACTTGACCTGTCCAACCACAGAATCTCTTCAATATCAGTCTCCATACAGGCTATGTGCCAGACAACTGGAGGAAAGCAACAGTCATCCTCCTACACAAAGGCGGGACATCAATGGACCTGGATAATTAGTCTGACCAGCCTCATTCTGTAAGACTATGGAGATGATCATCCTTGAATTAATAAATAAACACATAGGTAACCTACAGTCTCTTGACCCAAGCCATTTCAGTTTTGTCAAGAGCAGATCCTGCCTGCTTAACCTGGTCAGCTTCTTCAACAGTGTTATTAAAGCAATGAATGGGCAAAAATCAGTACACACTACATATCCAGACCTCACAAAGGTATTTGACACCCTGTCGCACTTTTGTATTATTGATAAACTCTCCGAGCTAAACTCTCGACCCAAGCCATTTCAGTTTTGTCAAGAGCAGATCCTGTCTGCTTAACCTGGTCGACTTCTTCAAAAGGGTTACTAAAGCAATGAATGGGCAAAAATCAGAACACACTACATATCCAGACCTCACAAAGGTATTTGCCCCCTGTTGCACTTTTGTAGGAAGTTAGGATAGGTGGTTCTAACCCCTCAAAAAGACTTGTCACTAGCAGTGTACTCCAGGGTTCAGTCCTTGGGTCACACCTCTTTGGCATTTACTTCTTAGACATCAAAGCTAATGTAAAGGGATTGTGGCTGAGCAGTTTGCAGATGACTGTAAACTTGGTGCCATCATATACTCCCAAGAGGGCACAAAGATCAGCCAGACCCTACACTTTCAAAATTAATATAACAAACTCTGAGAACATACAATATCAGAACATGGTGGAACACTTGTTATAGATTATTCTTTTGATTGAATGGGTTTGATTGTTTAGGCTTCATTTCAAAGTACAACACAGACATAAGTAAGAACCCTTAGGTAATTTTTATCTCCTCCTTTGATGAAATTGCATTAAGAGGCAAACTTCATAACTTTATTTTATTTTATTTTATTTATTTAATTTTCTTGAGTAGGTTGGTAGCAGTAAGGCTTTCACTTTTTTCAAAGGGAGATCCAAGGTGACACTTATGAAGACTAGAGGCAGTTTTGTCCAGACCTATTCTCCTATATAAAATTAGGAAAGGTATTCCACAAGTAACAAGAAAGATAATTCAGAAAATAATGGAGCATAGGATGGTGTTATTGCTGGCACATTTAATTCAAGTGTAGACATTTTGGATTCCATGAAGGCACAAGAATGCATTGGCTTTTCTTTTTGTGATCAAAGAAAAGGAGGTGTTCTCTCACAAAATGAGAAATAATGTGACAGAAACTATTGAGCTGTTAGGACAGCATGAAGTTGTAGGAAACTTTATGACTACAATGAATGCAGAGGCAGTACTGCCAAAAATGTAACAAATATACTTGTATGGAGATGATAAAACAGATTTGAGGTTATGAATTCTGCAGATGGTTGAACAAGAAACAGCAAACATAAGTTTTTATCCCAACAGTAGTGTTCTGAGGGAGAGTAGCAGTTGGTGGTTAGTTCAGGATAGATAAAAACAACCAAAAGACCAGTGCACTTCTAATAAATCAGATAATTTTATTCTCACTTTCTAGTGCCTCGGCCAATCAGCCATTGAAGAGATAAAAACTGTAAAAAATTCAGCATATATATTCACATCAATTAACACCTCAATTAAACAATTAAACAAACATCCAATAAAAACTGAAAACTCAGTAAACTACAGCAACATTTTCCAGTTACATTCCAAATTTAAACCAGCTGGTACCGATGTACCATAGTTTAAAATAAATACTGTCTCTTTTACAATCATTTCTTCTGCAGTTCAAAACTATTATAACCTTCTACTTTATCTAAAATACTAAGGAACTACCACCCCCCCATAATGCAATACATGATGAGCCGCTATAGTTCTTTCATTCTTTTTGTTCCTGATATCCCTGAGATGTTCCTGTAATTGAACCCTAAAAGACCTTTTAGTTTCTCATATGTAAAAAAAGGTCACAGGAACATCTCAAGGCATAAATAATTTCCACTGCATTACAATTATAGACATTCCTAGAGACATAACAAGGAACATCTCAAGGCACCAGTAATGCCCACTGTATTACAATTATAGACATTCCTAGAGACATAACAAACATTATTAATTTTATTATATGTCCTCACAATATGCTTACATACTAAGCAGTTACCACAAGGTAAAGTACCAACAATTAACAATTGTAGGTGCTAGCATCAATTCAACATTAGGTGTTGAAAAATAACTATGAATAGTCATGTCCTTAATACTGAATATTGCATCCTCTTTTCAAAGACAGAAAACATTTTCAAGATAAAATGTTCCTTAAGCTTCTGTCACTCAATATAGAACCCCAATAAAATGTTATAACATCAAAAATTGTATCTATCACATCATATGTGGTAACAAAACACATTCTCTTATCATTGTTAATAATACACAACTGGGGGGCGTGGCCAGCATGGGCACTGAGTAGCAGCGGATTACAGCAGCTCCACTAAGAAAATTATATCTTCACTGAATTTTTCTCTTCTAATCAAAAAAAATGGAATTATTTTTTCTACAGAGTTATAGTTTATAACTATATTGACAAGAATATATATATATAAAAAAATAAAATAAAAAGAAGACAACTTTTCCAGTCAAAACTTCACTTGGAAAATTTCTACTCATCATCTGAAGCATTTCACCATGAGTTCCACAAAAACTAACAGTCAGGAATCTACTTTCAGAAAAGAGCTTCAAACACAGTTATCAAATATCCAGGTATTAACTACAAACACTGACAAGATTGACAACAAGATAGACAATTTTAAAGAAGAAACTACTAAACAAATAGATCTTCTCCACAAGGACTTACAACAACAACAAAAAATCCAAATTTCTGGCATAGAGGATGCTTTGAATGACATGGATGGTAGAATAAAGACAATGAGAATAATGTGGAGTTACTAAAACAAAACACTCTGTTACAAACTAAGCTTGATGACCTTGAGAACAGATCTCGTAGGAATAATATAAAGATATTTTGACTACCTGAAAATATAGAGCAAAATAACTTGACTGGTTTTCTCACTACTTGGCTACCAAAAACACTAGATGTTACAGAAGCTATGTCTTTTGGAATAGAGATAATGCACCGGTCTCTGAGTAGTAGCAGTACTATCAACAAAAAACAACCTAGATCAGTCATTGTTAAGTTCATTTCCTCATATGATAAAGAACTAATTTTAAAGGCAACCTGGTCTAAATCTCCCATAAAATTTAATGAAACAATAATTCATTTTGATAATGGCTATTCTTCTTTAGTAACAGCAAAAAGAAAATTGTTCTTACCTCTAATAAAAGAACTGAAGAAGGTGCAGGTGAAGACTCATCGTTTGTTTCTGGCAAAACTGAAGATTTTCACATTGGAGGGACCCAAACTATTTGAAGACCTGGACTCTGCTCTCAATTTTATAAAAAAATCACAAGATCCTGGAAAAGATGGAAGAGATAGAATGGGCTAGCCCTTATCTTAAAAAATTGGCTTCAACATCTGCTTGGAAAACTACAGAGAAACTT
This sequence comes from Protopterus annectens, assembly GCF_019279795.1. NCBI lineage: Eukaryota > Metazoa > Chordata > Ceratodontiformes > Protopteridae > Protopterus > Protopterus annectens. The sequence continues at coordinate 89,386,191 of NC_056732.1, read as the reverse complement.
AAAAAAACTAAAGAACAAATGAACTAAGTTATATTCAATTTTCTTGTCTTATCATACATATGGATGCTAACATGTTAAATACATTTTTTCATTGTTCTGTTACCTGATGAGGTAAGCTCGTTCTTTTTCATATAAAGGAAATATTCTTTAATTACATACATATCACTTTAGTTTAATTAATTTTCATTCTAATAATGATTATATGTTGTCCTTTTAGATATTCTGTAGTGCTAGCATAAAGTAGTTGTCATATTGTCATATAGGAATATAAATACTTTAAACAAACTAGATTAGTGACATTTTATTATATTACTGAATATAAATCCACAGTAATAATATAAAATAAAATAGGGGGAGGGAGAAGAGGGAAGGGTATATAAACATAATCTCCCTTTTATGTTAATAATATACTTGGAAGGAGAGATGGATACATAGTATAATAGGGTAATAACTTCACCTTTAATGATAAACACTCAATAATTTTTCTATAATTTCTATTTGGTCTCTGTTTAAACATCATAATTTCATGTAACAACCACTAACACATTATAGCATGGCTTTCAAATATATTACTTTATATATACAGTTAGTTTGCCATTGCTGCGGTGGTGGTGCTGTGGTAGCGTTGTCGCCTCACAGTAAGACGTTGTCCCATTCTATTCTCAGCTAGAGCGTCTTCTGTGTGGAGGCATATGTGAATGGGGTGTGCCTTCATTGAAGGTTGTGCATCAGGGCTGGTAACCCGGTACGTAAAAATCCACTACCAAACATTAGCGGACCGGAGTTCCGCTGTGGCGACCCCTAACCAGGAAAAGCCGAAAGACACAAACAAATATACAGTTAGTTTGCCATAATTAAATGTCTTTAAATATTTCCTTGAACCTGCATCATATCTTTATAAACTAATATGACATGATGTAGTTTATGTGTCAGTCTGCTTTGATATATAGCTATATCTTTGTGATGTTTGCATTCAAAAGGATGAGCAGGGAAAACAGAGATACTATCATTTTTTTTTTTTTATTTTGTTTCCTAGTAAGGTGGGTTGTTAATGTTGATGAATATATATAGGAAAAGTGATGATTTACTTGGTTTCTTTATGTAATAACCTGGTATAATTTAATGAATGTGCTAGTGTTTTGTCATGTTGAACGCCCATTACAGCTAAATGGTAACTCTTCAGCTAACCTTTACCCATGCGCTGACAGCTTCATAAGCTTAATTTTTTGAAGAAACTGTTTTTTCTCTTGTTTTCCCGCCAATTACTTTTAGAGTCAAACTTGGGTCTTGGTTAGGCTCACGCTGGTGATCTGCGAGCTTCTGAGACCTTAATCTTCTTTTTGGCTTTTATAACTACAATAAGGGTAGAAGCAGGAAGAAGAGAGAAAAATAGTTGCAGCATCTTTGTATTGGCTTTACTGTGAAGTCGCTGATCATTTCAAGTTAAAATGATCTTTGCACAGTCAAATGTTTTGTTGAATGGGACATTTGGTGACATACTAATACAAAAGGGCTCTTTATAGCCTGACAGGTATTCATACTGCCCACCTTACTGCTTAGTGAATGAACTACCGCAGGTTGTCTGGGCTCCTTTGATAAGAGGTATGGTTCCATTTATTTGCTATATTGAAGTCAGAAGACCTGTTTTATATGTTTAATCAAATTAAAATTGTGAGTTTTTCTTAGTTGACAGGTTTAGAATAAGCAGGTTTACAGCTTTCTTTATTATTAAATGTTATATACTTGAATTACTTTTACAAATGTACATAAATCTATGTTACAGTTCTCTGTTACATTGGCCAGATTTTGCTAACAGGTACTAATATAGCAATAACCCACACCTGGGTGTGGGTAATGCTGGATTTACCCACGGTTGGCGTGGTTTGGTCCCGAGGGTGAAGCCCGAGGGACCAAACAAAGCCAACCGTGGGTAAATCCAGCATTACCCACACCCAGAAGTGGTTATTGTTATTATACAATGACATTATTTAAGAAAAAAAATAATTACTTTTCTTAAATAATGGCATTGTATAATGCCTCCTTGCTGCCCTTCCGCAGCTGTCTGGTATTCCGCGGAAGTTCTGATGTACTGCGCATGCCTACGCAGTACATCAGAGCTGTGGGCAAAAGCAACGGAGAAAGCAAGATCTCCATTGCTTTTTACTGTTTCGCTATGTTAAATGAGTTTAACATAGCGAGACAGCTTTAAAAAAAGCAACAGAGAATCTCCGTTGCTTATTTTAAAGCTGTCTCGCTATGTAAAACCCATTTAACATAGCAAGACAGTTTTGAAAAAAGCAACGGAGAAAGCAAGATCTCCGTTGCTTTTTACACACTGTGTCACTATGTTAAATGGGTTTAACATAGTGAGACAGCTTTAAAATAAGCAACGGAGATCTCCGTTGCTTATTTTAAAGCTGTCTCGCTATGTTAAACCCATTTAACATAGCGAGACAGGTTTAAAAAAAAAGCAACGGAGAAAGCAATATCTCCGTTGCTTTTTACATTGTAAGCTATGTTAAAGGAGTTTAACATAGCGAGACAGCTTTAAAAAAAGCAACAGAGATCTCCGTTGCTTGTTTTAAACCTGTGTCGCTATGTCAAACTCCTTTAACATAGCAAGACAGTGTTTTAAAAAGCCTTATACTAATGGACCTTTTTCCATTAGTATAAGTCGATTTACAATGTGCACGCTGGCCAATCAGCGTGCAGGTTTTGGAATATTAATGGGGCGGTCATGGTATAATAGCAAGTATTGCAGTAATACAGATTGTTTATCATTAATACATGCAGAGAATAATAATGTATGATGTCTTTTCTTTTCAGGAAAGCAGTAGGTTCTATTCAGTTGAAACAATATGAGCCAATGCTTGATAATGACATAATTGTTAACTTCATTTTAACATTTATGTAGATAATATACATGCTGCATAAAAATGAATGGTAACTTTTGTAAAATTTGGATATAACAACATAATAATTTCAATAATTAGTACTACTGGTCTTTAAATGCTTAAATATTATTTTCTTTTCTTTTTTTTTCTCTCTCTCCTTTCCTCCTTTTCAATTGTAATAATGATTATAATTTTGGGTTATATTGTTTAGCTACACAGAATGCTTTAAAGTTGTGGATTTTAGAAAACTACTTCTTATAAAGTATAATAAGTTAGTTTGACATAGTTTAACAAAATGGGTTATAATGATTAGACACTGTGTTATATTGTTGTTTTCATTACGTTTTCAGCTAACAACTTAATGTCTAGCAAAACTGTTTTATATTGTTCCTAAGGGAATATTTAGTTATAAAATGTTAGACTAAATGTTTCTTGGCCCTACTCTTTAGGCTTTTTTCTTCTTATTTAGTTATGTTTCTGACATACAATCTACTTATTTCTTAAAATTGAGTAGACATAACTGATAAGATATAATACTTTATATATACTATAACATAAACAAAAAGAAACAACTTTTATGATATTATTTAATATTAATTACATTATATAAATAGCATGTGGTTGCTGTGCTTTGCTGCTATAGTTTGTTGGTTTTATCCAAGTGACAGTTGTTATTGGGGCAAGGAGTTTAGAACTCCAGGCGGGGAGCTAGTATGTTTTTGATAAGCTACTGTAAATATTTTCTATTATAACATGTTTCACTTGACATCCATTTCAATACATATACATGAAAACATTAATTATATTAACAAAAAGACTTCTGACATTCACTCTATAGTTTGAGTCATAGTCTTCAGAGCAAATAATTTTCCTTCGGAAAAGAGAATTATAAACTATTTATATGGTAATGATGGGATATAATCTATGTTACTACATCAGATTAACATATTATGGTCACTCTAAAAGGTTTATCTATTAACATAAATGGTTTGAACAACCCTATTAAAAGAGGTAGTCTCTACAAATATCTTGACATACACAAACCAGATATGATTTTCATACAAGAAACACATTTACTGAAGGATAGTATTAAGTATATGAACACTAATAAATACACAGTCTTAATAAGCTTAGAACAGTCAAAAAAAGAAGAGAGGTGTGGCTATTCTTTGGAATAAATCTCTCCCCATACCTAGAATAATTTCAAGATAATAAAGGGATGCTTTATCTTGTTATTGTGGAAATAAATAAAAAACATATACACTAGTTAATAACTACTGGATCCCTGGTATTCGAACCTCCACTGTCAAACAACATATAAATCAAATAATATCTCAATCTGAAGGACATATTATTATGGCTGGTGATTTTAATTGTATTCTAAATGAGAAAGATTCCAGCACTCTAGGAAAAAGAAAGATAACTCTACAAGCCAAACAGCTAATAAAATTCATGGACTCATATCATCTAAAAGATGCACATGATTATTCTGATCAAAGTTCACTACAATACACATTTTATTCTAACAAATATAAAACCTATTCTAGGATTGATAGAATATTTTTTTCTATGCAAATGACTAATGATCTAGCAAATAGTAAAATTATATCTTGTCCAATATCAGATCACAGCACTATTATATTTGAATTTAATGTCAATAATCAACATAATATACAAATAAAAAGAATCCCAGGTTATATTACACAGCTAAAAGATTTTCAAACCTTCTTCAAAGAAGAAATACATAACTTTATAAACACAAACTCAACTCCTGACATCTCTGATGTCTATATATGGGATGCTATGAAATCCTACTTATATGGTCAAATAAATAAATTGTATTATAATAAGAGGCAATCCCGGGATAAAGATCTAAAAACAATACAAGAGAAACTTGACATGATATATCTTAATAATAAAGATAAGCTTACTACTAAAAACATAAGAGATAAGATAGACAAACTAACTGAAGAATACAGAGCTATATTACATCATAAGACCATGATCTCTTTAGAAAAATATAAATTCCTTGCTTACACCCTAAATTCAAAATAATTGACCAGTCTTAAGAATAAAACCAAAAGAATAAATAAACATAATCATATTAAAGAAATCTATTCCCCTAAAAAACAAAGAAAAAAAAAAAAAAAAAAAATATATATATATATATATATATATATATATATATATATATATATAGATAGCATACTTGATCTCATAGAGGAGTTCAGAGACCACTTTTACAATATTAATCAATCCACACAGAATATTGAATCTAAAGATAAAATTAAATAATTCATTAATAAGAATCTTCATAATAGACTCAGCAAGCAACAAGAGGAAATCATAGATAAACAAATTATTTTAACAGATATACAAACTCAAGTTAATAAACTTAAACAAAATAAAGCCCCAGGTAATGATGGAATTATACCTGAAATATATAAAATCATACCTAAAATAGCTATCTCCTGGTTACATAAAGTATATAACCTGGTTCAAACCAATACTATAATACCCCTTCATGAAAATACACTTTCATTTCACCCATTTTAAAACCCAATAAAGTCTCCAAATTTTGCTCTTCTTACAGACCAATCTCTCTATTGAATGTGGATTACAAAATGTTCATGAATATATACTCAGATTAAAGAACAAAATTACCGTACCAATGCCAAAGTCCTCCTGACAAAAATGAAACAGCAAATAAGAGAAAGGCAGGACATGTTCGTACAGCAGTGTCCTGCCTTTCTCTTATTTGCTGCATACTCAGATTAAAGAAATTTTTACCGCATTTAATTGATGAAGATCAGACTTGTTTTGTAACTAACAGAAGTACTTTTGATAACATCAAACAAGCATTGGCTTTAATTGATTATGCTCAAAGAAAAAAGAAGAATTTAACTTTAATAAGTCTTGATATAAATTTAGCATTTGATTCAATTGATCAATCTCAAACAAAATTGCATTATTTACACAAAGCAATCTTAAGTTTTGGTTTCAATTGATTTCAAATAATAAATCTAAAACAGTGGATGAAATAATACAGGAATTTCAGCTAGATAAATCCCTATGGTTAGATATACAAACTATTAAACTATACACTGATAATAAACTACATGTAGTATCTCCAACAGTAAAAAATGACATGTATATTATTAGAATATTTTCAATCTATTCTTCAACACAGACAAACTTTTTCTGGTAAGCTTTCTTTTATATTTAGGACTACTAGAGATGAAACCTTTGGATGTCCAGAAAGTTATTGGAATTATTTTCACACAATTAATAATGAATATCCTAATAACCAAGACAAAATAAATATACTTGAATCAGCAGGGAGAACAACTTTGTCCCTTAAATGGAAGTCATATTCCTGGAAATTTATACACAGATCCTTCTATACTCCTCAAATAATAAATAAAATTAACAAGAGACAAAACATTTGTAATAAGTGTAAGTCAGAAACAAACATAGATTGGGCTCATATGTTTTTGACTGCCCGAACATTAAAATATTTTGGAAACAAGTAAATGAGCTATTAAAAGCTTTATTTATGGATAATTTTACTCTTAACAAATCTCTACTGCTTTTCAATACACCTATACCACACAGTGTTAAAAGAGTAAAATATCATTTGCTCTGGGCAATACTGGCAGTGGCCAGAAAGAGTATAACTAAAAACTGGATTTCTGAGTTCTCTCCCACTTTTACTGAATTTAAAAATATGTTAACTGAAGTATGTGGTTTACAAATTAAAACCATAATTTCTAGAATATCTAGAAAGATCTTTAACTACCATATGTGGATAAACTTACAACATTTGTTGATAAAGAATGAATCAATATAACAATTAATTTCAGTCTTTTTGAATAATATGTGATACCTAATTAATATTGTTCAATTCTTCATGTGTGCAAAGTTTAATGGATGTCTTTGTAAATACCTCTGTTTATCTTGTTAACTCTTTTATATATTTAATTGAATTTAAATGCAATAACGTCTGTATTCATATTTATATGTTAATTTATGTGATTGATATATGAATTTCTTTTATTAAAACTAATAAAACTATTAAAAAAAATAATACACAACTAAAACAAAATAAAATAAAGAAACAACCAAAAGACCAGTAACCCAGTAGAATCCAGAAGTATTTTATTCACTCTCTTCACTCTCTGAAGTCTCAGCTAGAATGCCTTCAAAGGAGAAAACACACCCAAAAAAAAAAAACACTCCATATAAATAGCACAATCAATAATTCAATAAAAATTCAATTAAAGAAAATCACAAGCATAATTAAAGGAGAACTCTCCAATTAAGTTCAGAAATCATGCCATTAGGTATAAGAGTATCAAATTTAAGAATATAGATTTTTTTTTTATATAAAAGTTTATCCTTAAAATAAGTGTCAGTAAATTCACAATTATTACCATCCACTTTTTCTAAAATGGTGCCTTCTAAACCCACAGATGAACCCTGATGTGTGTATCATTGTTCCACACTGTTCTATCATCAGAACTAAACCTTTCTCTATTATTACTTTTATTTTTACTTTTATTAGAATATTGATCACTTTCTAACAACCTGTATACTGCTTTTTCAATAACCTGAAAATCATAACCTCTCTGTTTAAATTGTCTACAAGTTCTATACAATTCCTTAAGCAGGGTATCCTCTTAATTACAAAGCCAAAAATCTGTAATACTTTTCTGTATGGTCGTGAATATATTAAATGTGGTAGATGGCAACTTTTGCCATCTAAAAAATTATTAGTATTCACAAACTTCCTATGAACCCTGGTTTTAACTCCCCCTTCTGGTACACCTTTCCACATGCAAAAAAGTTACTTTTCTGCCAGTTTATAAACCATCAAATTTTATGCCAAATCCATTTTCCTGCAAATCCTGTACAAAATCATTAATTAATGTTTCTCTACCCTCACACAAGAGTATTAAAGCATCTATAAATCTGAAATATTTCACCACATATTTTCCATAAGAACTGAGCCTATAAATATGTTTAATTTTAAATAACCCTATAAAGAGATTAGCATACATGAGGGCAAATGAAGCCCTCATTACACTCCCCTTTATTTGATGAACAATTCATGATTAAATTCAAAAAAGTTATGTGTTAAAGAAAAATAAAGTAACTCTACCATATAACCTGCTAAAGGGCTATCCCCTAGAAAATAGTTAACAGCTTCTATAACCAAAGAGTGTACATGTTTGGTATAGAGACTCTTAACATCCACTGTAAGCCAGTAATTCTCTGTCTTCTATTCAACTGACTGTATTTTATCTAAAAAAAATCAAATGTATCATGTATATATGAACTCAATTTAGTAACTGGCGTCAACAGATATTTGTGCAATAATATCACTACATTATGTAGAAAATAATTAGTGGCTGACACTATAGGGCGACCAGGTGGACAACATAAACTCTTATATACCTTTGGCAAGCAATAAAATCTTGCTAAGGAACATCCCTGAATGGCGAACTTTTTCTTCACATCATCTTTGGAAAAATATCCTAACCTCTACCCTTTAGTAATCAAGTCTTGAAAATCTACAAGGGCCCCTCTCATATTCAGATACAGTAACTTTTTTGTAAACATTAACATCCCTTAAATTGTCTTCACACATTTTGTATATTGAGTATAATACATAGCAACTATTTTATGGCCCTTATCTGGTGGCTAAAACACAAGATCCTTATGTTGGCTAATGTTCTATAAAGCCAGTCACTCTGCTTTAGCTAAGTTACAATTAATACTATTTTTATTCTTTTAAAATTCCCTATATAACTTTTCCAAAGTAAAATTTAACATTGCAGAAAAATTCTTAATACCTTCATGTGAGAAAGAGGGAATAAAATCACACAAGGTATATTAGAGGTATTTAACAAACAGTGTGCATTTATATCATCTTCTAAAACTGAATCACAAGAAAAATAAACATCTTCACAACTATCAGCAGACATATCCACAGAATCATTCAAATAATCATTTCCATATTGCACTCTAGAGAAATAATTTACTAAATGTAATTTTCTAATAAAACAAAACATTTCAGCTATTAAAACATGCTATCTAGGTAAATCAGTGGGTATAAACTTTAAACCACAATTTAATACGGTCATTTCCAAATCTGTTAAAACACACCCAGACAAATTCAAAACTAAATCATTATTGTAATCGAATAAAGGCAGTTCTTGAACACTTAATAAAAAAAAATTTTCATATCAATACCATTTCTTCCTTTTTCCTTGCTGCTGTTGTAGCTACTTGTCCTTCGCCGCAGCAAAACACTCCCTTTTGGAATTGGAGCCATTTCTCTGCCATTCATTCTGAAAAATTTCTCTCAAATAACCAGGCTGTTGAGCAGCAGACAGAGGAGGATAAGCTACCTCTTTATCTTCTTCCCATTCCATGGCCCTAACAGTGGCTTCCAATGAAGCAAAGGAGACTCCATGTTGTCTCCTACTTTCCCCACCACCAGAGGAGTTTCCACTTCCTTGACATCTCACTTTATTGGTTCCTGTCTTGAAGGCTGAACCACTGTTCTAATTACTGATGTCCCTATTTAGTTTCTTCATTTTCCATTCAATTACCTTCTTTGAGAAGTTCAGTAGTTTTTCATTCATTCCTCCCAAAAGCTGTTCAAAGTGGAAGAAACTCAACTGCACCGATAGTGAAGAACACACAGAGGAAATTTCCTCTTTTAACACTCACTGCATCGCTCTTAATCAATATAGTCACCCATTCCATAACACAGCAGTGTGTTGCTCCTTTCCACCATAATTCAAATTTTGTATCTTCACTGTCTAAGGGATTACAGGGTATAGAAGGATTTTTATAGACCCTTAACCTTGTGGTGAAACATCCAATTCTATATAATGCTGAAGGCTGAGCAAATTGTACTAGGCAGATTTTTCTTTAAACAAAAGCTGTTCAAGCTTATTTACAGTACCTTGAATCTTTGGGGGAAAGCTGAAAGGAGGTACACTGTCCCATAGAAGTGAAAGGTGCCCTGCTGTACTCTCCAACCACATGTTCACATATATTCACAGTGTGTGCTATGGTACACAATCTGATCCTGTGGAAACAGCTGCAGCAGGATCATTAAAGGGAAGGGATACACAGCCCCCCCACCAGTCTCTAGGTCACCACAGCCACAGTCACAGGAGGTCTCAGAGGAGGAACCCCCTATTGATGTCCCTGTAGGCAGATGTAGGCATGTTCTGTATGCCCTGGCTTTGGCGAAGAGACAACACATAGCACATTCACTGACAACCTAGGGGCCTAAGGACTGACACCTTACTCTTACTGACATACATATATTATAACTGATGCCAGACAACCCACACAACCTGTACTTATCCATGTATTGGCTGTGGACTGCTTGCATCAGACAGAGTCAGCCCTAAACTACAGTTCTGTCAACTGCTGCATATACAAGATAAGTCTCTAACCTACACAGTACTTGTAAGGATAAGTACAATATAGTATTGTATCTATGAATCTGCTACATTTATGCAAGTAAATATGTTGGATTATTTAGACAGAAGTTACATCCACATGGGGCTACAGATACCCAGTCCACTATCATGTGTCCTTTAATAGTAAATAGGCCTCATGCATGGAATATTCACTACATCAGTCAAGGGAGATGTTAAACAGTGGTGTTACATGGACTACTGTGTATCCCAGGAGAACATGCAGTGTTCTCTCCCCCACCCCAACACAGCAATGTTTACATATAACTACTTTAACAGTAACTCATCAATCAAGAAATAAACAAAGTAAAACCACTCAAAAGCAGCAACTAAATGAAAGAAGCATGCAGAACAGATCACCAGCAAAAATCCAGGTTTATTTAAGCGCTTACTGCTAAGTTTCAGACTTCATCAGGATGATGATGCTGATGAAGTCTGAAACTTGACAAAAAGCTCTTAAATAAACCTGGATTTTTGCTGATGGTCTGTTCTGCATGCTTCTTTTATCTAGTAACTCATCAATGGTATATTAGCATTCCAGGAAATCTCAGGGCAATAACATAGAAATTGATCATACATTGTATGTCTCGCATAATGCAGGAGTAACAAAGTACGTTTATGCTGTTGATTGTGTGATGAATGACTCTTCTCTATCTGGCAGCTTGCATAACTCAGTGGACTAGGGAACTTAGCATGGGTGATGGTGTTCATGGTTCTAATCTGGAAGTATCCATATCTTTTGGATCTGAGGTATTATGTTGTTTTTTGTTTATTTTTTATAGACTGTCAGTCTGTATGCGGTGTAACCTTATTAGCCTCTGTCACATATGAATTACATCAGACAGCTGAAGAATGCCATGGACAATTTGAGTGAAGTGCAGTACTGCAGAAATAGGGACAGATGTCATTGTCTGTAACACACAAAATCCTGGACTAGAGTACAGGTAGGTATGGCCTGGAGTGAGTTTATAAGTACTGACAATCCCACAGGGCATGCTCATACACTTAGTTAAACAGAGATCAATTCAGTTGCCCCTTGCTCAGCATGACCTGTTATGTAAAGATATGCCTATACATATATACATACATACATACATACATAGATATATGTATACATGTCTGTCTGTCAGTATCTTTCTCTCCCATAGATAGTATATCTATCTCTATGTATATACAAATAGATATATACCTATATATATATGCATTTTTTTATATAAACATCCATCTCAGTCTCTCCCCATATATCCACATAACACATATACATATCATACACACACAGCTACATTCATATATACATCCCTTAAATATGTGTGTGGATGTCTGCAATACATACCCTGATAATGGTGAGTAAAGCTGCACTATCATACATTTATAATGTTGCTCAAAGAATCCAAAGTAAGGGCTCAACAGTACATAAATCACTTACCTAAAGACCCTGTGCTTGCTGGATGTCACCACACATATAGTAAAGGGTGAGCAGGTTGTGTAATATATAATGCTGTCTACACAAGCATGGACAGGGGACAATGTTCTTGCCCACAGGCTTGCCCATCCAAATGCAAACAGCCAGATATGGTCAAACTGGTAAATGTAACCACATAGCTAAGATATAACAATTATCTGACTGCTAGATATAGATAACAGTATGAAGCAATATCACTCTGCATGCCACAGATGCTGTTCAACACAAGCCTAATTTGTGTAATCCACAAGTACTTTGCCTACAGTCATGTGTCAAGCAACGTCAGTTGTGGTGCATGTGATAACTGTTGTGATCTACAGTGTATAAGACTAGTTAGGTAGGGATTCTAATCTCACTCCAGGCCACTTGGTGTGGTGTGCATGTATCTCCTTGCAAAGCAACTGAGAATCCCTCATTGACTATTAAACTGCAATGATTCTACACTTTATGGCCCTGTAAATTGCTGCTGGCTTCCAAACTGCCTTCTTCTACAAGGCCTGCTGATGTCATTGACATTAAGACTACCAGCTGCCATTGCAATGTCAGACTTAAGCTATGGCATGTGCAATAAGTACTGTGATCTATAGTGCATAAGACTAGATAGGTAGGGGTTCTAATCTCACTCCAGGTGACTTAGGGTGTTTGTGTGTGTGTGTGTATGTGTGGGTATCTCCATAGATACGTTTACCTTAGAAAGAGGAAGTGGTTTGCAGTATTTTGGTTGTAGCAGGTGATGTGGGCCTCCAGATGCCTGACCACAATTAGGCCTGCTGATGTCATCAAGCATAAGACATTCTAAAGAGATAGCAATAGCAGACTTTAGGTGCAACATGTGCATCATGTACTGTAATCTGTAGTGTGTACCATTAGATTGGTAAGCAGTCTAATCTACATACAGCCAACCTACAGTGTGTGTGTGTGTGTGTGTGTGTGTGTGTGTGTGTGTGTGTGCTGTGCTGTGCTGTGCTGTGCTGTGTCCTGTAAACAGTAATTAGAAGTGGTGCTGTCCTCAACATAGCCAGGTTTGTGTGTGGCTGTTAGAGCATTTTTCATCAGCTTATGGAATCATAGGATCTTTGAACTTTAGTAGCATGTTGGCCTTACAGCTCTCATAGTCCTAGCCAAGTTTATACTCTTATTTACATGATCTGCACATATTGCCCCATCCACAAGGGACACAGGCAGAAGCTCTGTGGTGAGATGATGGTCACCCAGCCAATCATACTGATGGCATCTGACAAGGTCCACTGAGGTGCTCTGTTTGCCATTATGCAGGATTCTCTTTCAAAGGTGTGTTAAAGTCTGCTAGACATACTATATCTCCCACCAGCATGCATTACTAATGTCACATACCAGGTTAATGTCCTTAGAGTGAGTAATCCATGTACCATGCCACCTACAGATATGCAGCATTTCCAATCAAGCAGGGTCACACATTGCCACATATGCAAGTCGGACATCACCTCTGAGTAGTCAACAGTATACGGAGGTTATGAGTATTTCGGATGACTGTGCCCTCAGTTATGACATCTGATTCCAGCCTTACCACTAGGGAGGCATGGTGATCTCAAGTACATTTGGTGTAAACCTGTGTGGCCAGGCCTGTGTACCCACGTCTATCACCCCTGAGTATGTACATCACATGGTGTGACTGATGTGCTACATATCAGAAACATAGGTGTTACTGATGGAAATTATACTAAATATGTATTTGCATGGAGTTTATTGTCATTAGTATGTCAACAGGCATTTGTTCATCAATACCCTCTTGTAGGATATTGACATAACTCACAGAGTCTACGACTGCTCACAGTTTGCAGGCATCAGTCAACATTGTCAGCCACATACGTTCAGTATTCGCTTGTCTCATGGTTAAATAGATTCCAAGCAGTACAGGACCCAGGACTAAGCTCTGTTGAACAGTGCTGCATACAGATCAGTTATTGGAGGTGGATTTCCCTATTTTGAGTATGTATGCCATCACTGAACCACTTAGTGACCCTTATAATGATATTGCCGTGGATACTAAGTGGGTGCTTTTGTTAGTGATGCCTGACTGAGGGATAGAGTCACATGGCTTGGCTAAGTCCAGGGGGTTGTATGCCCTGAATTCCCCTCATGCAGGTCCTTGGTGACTGCCTCGCACATGTCCACTATGTTTAACAGCCATGATCTTCCTGTCAGAAATCCAAACTGTGTACAGTCAACTGGTTGTAGCTCACATATATGTTTAACCTCGAAAAGCACTGTAATGAGAAAAGCGGTGCACCGGACAGCTCAGGAACAAAAATCAAAGTTTATTGACATAAAACGTAACAAGTATGACAAACACGTTTTTCGTCTACAATTCAGACTTCATCAGACATATAAATAACAATTCATACTCGTAATTTATATGAAATGAGATAAAACAATTAATTCAAACCACCCAGTAGGGAAACTTGCTCATGAATACTTAATAAAATACAACTTTTTGATTTTGAAACACCATTCCTCTAAACGAAAGCAATAAATATCTCCAAAAAATAATGCTTTAAACTACATATTTAAAGGATGTGCATGATTCTAAATCAACTAATATGAATATAATTAACTCCTACATAATCTCTTGGAAAACTAAAGAACGAAGATTAGAATAAACATAACAACTTTTTTCCCAAAGAATTGTACAACTGCACCCTCTAGAGGTCTTTGTGAAAATGACAACTAAAATAGCAAAAATAAAATTCATGCTTCAGATAAAACCTTTATCGTGACAAAAATGAGAGAACATCAAAATACGGATCACTGTATCTAAAAATAATATCTTGAAAAATCTATTAAAAAATATATATAAAAAATCGTATGACAATGTATAAATAATTACATATAAATATATTTGGTTATGACATTTACAAAGTGTGTAAAATATGTAATATGCAAATATATAAAAAATATGCATATATAAAAAACATGTTTGTCATACTCGGTACGTTTTATGTCAATAAACTTTGATTTTTGTTCTTGAGCTGTCCGGTGCACCGCTTTTCTCATTACAGTGCTTTTCGAGGTTATTAGTCTTTAATGCACTGTTTGTTCCTTTGACTGTTTATTAGTTTCACATATATGTTTGCTGATCAGCTCTATGACAATTTTCCCCACAGGCGTACAGATATGGCTACACAGACAAATAGGTCTATAGTTCTGGCGGTCAGTCAATATACCATCTCTGTGCAAGGGGATAACAGTTGCTGTTGTCCAGTCAGCTGGGATGCAGCCACTTGTTACAGTATGATTGCAAGGATTTCCCAATGGTGTTAGCAGTCCTTGTTGGATCCCATGTAGGACACAGCCTGAGATGTTAGCATGTCCAATAGCTGCTGTGTATCTCCCATAGAGAGGACAGTTACGACATGCTCTATAGATATGGGAGGTACGGGACAGGTTGTAGGAATGTCATGTGGCACATGTGGTGGGGACAGGGGAGTGAAGCTGATACAGAACCTGTGAGACAACAGGTTGGCTATAAGTACAGACCCATTATACGTATTATCATTATGTAGGAGTTCACTGACAATCTGGGCCTATCCTCTGAAGTAATACATGTAACTACACTGTGCACTGTGACGCTGCTTTGAGGAGGAGGCTAATTTTGTCACATAATGTTTCTATACAAAGTCACGATAACACTATGTGCTTATTTTATCTGAGGAAGTTGTGCCTCCATTTTAGGGGGCACCCTCACCCCAACTGTCAAACAGCAATGTCCACCTCTTACTGCACAGCATGCTAATGGTAGTTGTCCACCAGGCAGGTTTGCTGTGCCATGAGGAGCTCGGGTTCCTCCTGTCAGGTACAGCCGACTCTATGCAATCATATTGCTGCTTATACAATGCATGGGTGTAGAGCTCTGCATACTTGCCTGTCCTATCTGAGGGAGGAGGAGCAGTCATGCTATGTAAACCATCCCATAGGAGGAAATACATTACTTTGTAGAAGTATATTGACCCTGCATTTTCTACAAGGAAGGATGAGGTCTGATAGTTTTAATGAGACTGCTCTGTGGTCAGATCTCACCAAGGAGGACCTCACAGGGGCTGCAGTGGTCACCCATACTGGGAAACACATGAAACAGTACATTGGCTCCTCTTGTGAGGATGTCACGCCACTGGTCCAGGCATTGTAGTTAAGGATGTGGACTAACATTTGGGCAAGTGAGCTTCAGGATGATTAAACAACACAGGTGGTGGTTACATAATGCCACCCCAGACTGTGGTGTACTGATATATCTTGATAGATACAAGTACATTCAAATAAGCACAACTGGTGTCTGGATTCATGTAGCTGCTCCTGTAGCTGGCAATGCCTTGATTAAGTGCCCTTCCAGCAATGAATAGCATCTGCAGTGTCTCTGGGAAAGCATAGTGTTTCACTAAATCTGGATGTGTATCTATCCTTAATTAATATGTATACACCACCTTCATTAACTTGCACACTGTTAGTTTGAGGTCTGAACATGTGGAATGATGTGTAGTCTGGTATGGCTGTGGTGCTGTTCACAGCCTTGAACTAGGTGTCTTTGACTGCAGAAATGTCTGTATATTCCAAGGTGGGGGCACCTTCCACAGAGTGGGATTTAGTGTTACCATTCCCAGCTTGGAGCAGCATAACCATGTTGTTGTATGAAGATAGTGGTCTCACTGGAAAGTTTTCCCTCCAGACAGTTCCTATAAGATGCACTGTGAGGGTGCCAGTCAGTTTGGCTAGTACTGAAAATCCCAGGGGTGATAGATGAAGACCATCTCTGTCAAAGCACTTATGTCTGTTGAGCAAGTCATCCCAGGCAGACATGTAGTGGAACCCTTTACAATGATACCATGCACTAAGGCAATTATTGACATCCATCATTTTCCATGTGTATTGAACCATCATCCTAGATGATGGTCAAATGCAGCTGAAAGCTATGGGCATACCTACGAGAGACACAGAGTGTTTAAGCTCAGTCATGTGTCTGCATACAGTCTGGTGACTTATGTCCCTAGTCATATACACCTGCAGGAAATATGATGCCATCATTATGTTACCTGATATTCCTTGAGTTGCAGCAAGGTGTGGTATTGCGTATCATGTCAACCCACAGACAGCTAACTGTGGCATTTCCCATATGTAGCCTGATGACACAAACATCAATGTGTATCATGATGTATTCACCTATGAATAATATGTTTGTTGTTGTGTTATGCCTCAGGTGTTTGACTGGTGAGACAGTGGTGCATACACTATTATGTATAATATGCTCTCCAGAGGTATGATTTTCTGAGGTGTCTGTTGTGTTTGGGAATGTGTCTGATAAGGAGCTGCACACATGCAGGTGTGTGAGGTTGTGTGATCTGGGTGGTGCAGGAGGTGAGCTGCACATATTGGCAAAATTCTCATTTCCATATGTACTGACTGCTGTGTGAGACACCATGGAATCAAGGTTTGAAATACAGTCACATCCGTCACACGTTGTGTTTCTGTGGCATAGGAGTAGAGGAATGGGGATACTTTCCACATCACGTCAGCAGTCATTGATAGTGCCATTAGCAATACAGTCATGCTTGTGTGTACATCACAGCATGCTATCATTAGGCAGTGTCATGACAGATGGTGAAATGTAACATACCACCTTTATGTTGGTCCCCTAAGGTAACACATCACCTAACGGTGTGCCATGCAATGCGTTGCCCGCCATGTGGACCTTGGATTGACCATAATCCTGTCATTAGGCATGGTCCCAATACCAAACCTACAAATGTGACACTGTGCAAGTCCTGCAAAGTTAGAGTCATGATGCCACACCCTTGTGGTTGACAGCCTGAAACACAGTGTTTGTAGGCAGTCTTGCAATAAAGATGTGGATGCCCGTGCATGCACAGAGGATCTGTTCAACTTTGCTGACATTATGTTGGCCTTGTAAGCGTACAATGCCTGTCAAGCAACCAGACAGCAAACTGGTTGTGTGACATGATGTGGGAACACAGACATGTGTTCCAGATACAAAACTGTACAGTATGACATGCCTAGGACATGTGACATGTGGACACACTTTGGTCAAAGGTGGCCAGTCTTCTGCAGTAGGCCTTACAGCCATGTCATGCAGATATCCACTATTAATCTGTTGTAGGGCAGGATGCATGAAGTGCTGTGTCATCTAAGCTGGATCATCATCTCCGTGCTGCTTGTTTCAGCAAGCCTGGACATCTATGTCACTGGACATTGCACATTATATTGTGATGCTGCAGCTGTGCTCCTAATCACCATCTGGTCAGTTCACTAGTGAGATACCCCAACCCTGGTACAGAAGGCATAATACATGCAAAAGCCAACTGATTGCACAGGTTGATAATCAAGGCATCTACCTGGAGAAGGACATGTGAACCCTACAGAGCCTTTTATGATGAGGAACAACTATGTGGATGAACAAACAGGCTGTGTCCTGCTTCTCATCATGAGCTTCTTAGTAATGTTTTGTGTGTGATGAGAGAAAAAGTATCAGAGCATGGTATCCCACAAGAGAAAGCCATGAAAAGAGTTACCATGGATACGATCAGTAACAATGTCATACACCTATTGACACTGGACCAAACACAGTTTCTTTGCTCAAGGGCAGATCATGCCTACCTACCCTAACCGGTGGACCTCATTGAGTGTTACACTATGCAATGGATGACAGGAATATGACTCAATCCACCTACCATGGCCTGACAAGGCGTTTTACAATATTAGGTTAGCAGGCCTTGCTGAAAACTGTGTAGTTTATTTACAAAATGGTATGTCAACTGATGGATAGCCAAGTGTCTGATAGTCATAATCTGGGAAGATAGCATTGGGTAGACCTATGCTACAATGACACCATTCACCAGTGGACTTCCCTCAGACATCATTAATGGACTGTCCCTTGTAGCCATTCCCTTCTCTGCAGTCACAGCCACTGTCAGTGACCTCTGACTGACTACATTAGCAGGTGATTGCATATTAGGAGCTGTCACTGAATCTCACACAGAACCAACCGTTATCTAGGATGGCCTGAGAAACACATTCAGTTGTTGTCAGAGCCACTGACAAATAGTAAATGCCAAGGACTGCACAATACTATCCTTCTGGAAGTCATCCACCCCTGGAAAATATAGTAGTGTCCACATACTGCATACAGTTGAGCCATTACTCAAGGACATATGGACACAGAGAGTAATGTAATCTTTGACTTTCACTGGTCGGTAAGATGTGGGGATCCATTCAATTTTGTACAACCTATACAGAAAGGTATGGCATGTAAATCCCAGACTGCCATTGTTATACCGACTTTGGCACTCATCACACCTATCATTGAGTGCAATGGCACCTTTACTATGTCACTACACAGGCATATCTTACAACTGTAGCAGTCAAACAGGTTCCATGGTAAACCAATGCACATTGTAGATAACATGATCGATGCAGTCCGTGTCAAGACTGTACATGTTTAGTCTGTCTCCTACATGCATTGGAGGGGATGAGTATGGCTGCCATACAGGGAGGTGTCAGATCCCCCTGTGTACCTCCCACTTATCCAAGACAGGACTAACACATGTATTACATGTTCTACATACCTACACCGTCACTGTGGTATAAATAGTACATACTGGAGAGACAGGTATGTAGCACAGACACTACAGCCTATATGCAACAGGCTCCCCATACATGTGAAGCACATGTCTGCTGAAATGCACATCATGTGCAAGTTACACAATGGGATGTAGAACAAGACAATCATTAATGGTGTAGGACAAATGTCTATAATGGACACTGGAAATCTGTAGATGGGTCATCTCAATCACCACAGCTTGTAGATGTGTTAGCTCCAGAAACCCTGGTGACACTTATCAAGGGTATCTGACCTTTTCATAGATTAGGGATGCATGAGTAGGCTAAGTGGCATCATTGTCCTTGTTAGCCTGTTATACACATATAACCCTACAGAGCCATGCACCTATAGTGCTGTACCTTTCTGAAGACATATTTCTTCTGTGCTAATATTCCATCCTGTGCTGTGATGTCTATGAGTTTATTGCCACTATGTATCCATAGGTGTCCCCTACAGACTCCTGAAATGGAACCATAAGCAGGTCTGCGACACACCTTTCATTGTGTAATTATACAACCTTTGCAACATCATACAACATAAGGTACACAAAATTATGTGACTCACTCATTACAAATGTCAACATACAGTATCTGTCAGTGACCAGTAGAAGTGGCATGTCAAAGTAACACTGCATTACACATTTACATATTAATTTATATAGTCACCCTGTGCATCGGGCACATAGCTTCATTTCCTTGCATCGATGATGAGGATGGCAGGGATGTGGCACAGGTATCATCAGTTGCACAGGGTATTGTGTGGGAGTGCAGGAGGCCTAGGCTGACCCAATAGGTGCAAAGTATGTGTGTAAGTCAGGAAGAGAAGTAGGCAAGGTGGACCATGGAAATGTGCCATGTGTGCCTGTAGGTGACCGGAATTTGAAAGTGGTGTGTGAGTGTATGCATGAACACAGTAGAGCTCAGTGCTAGCCCTACATGTGTGTATGTTGGACAGCTTTGAACCCTGCTTGGTAGAGCTGACAGTTCACCTTCTCTGCCCTCGAACATGAGTTGCACTGGCACCTCCATGGCCAATGTCAGAAGCGGTGCTAGTACCTGATGGTGACTGCTGTCTGTTGGGACTGTGTCCTTCATGGGAACACCCAAGATCATGAGCCCATGGCTTGCCACATCTTGGTGTGAACAGCACACACTTCTCTGGAGCTCTGGATGTGCTGCCACTATGGAACCGTGATTGTGCATGACTACACGGACACTCGGCAGATGACCTACGTCCATGAGTCCAACGCTCAACTCCAACCAGATGTTCCATCACAGACAATGTGCATTCCAAAACAGATATTCTGCGATCAGTCTCATGTCAACTTCTTTTCACTGCATCAGGGAACCAATCCAGGGTATCACCAATGTGGTGGAGGCAGTCACGGATGTCAGAATGTGCTGCATTCATAGCCCTAAGAATTCATCTGGAGTTCCTTTTGGAACATGCCTGGACCTCCATGATGGTCCAAAACATACTCCGAGTGACCTGTGAGGAGACACCTGCAACAGGTGATGGAAGGACAGCAGGCCTCTTATGAGCACCCCTGTCAATCTGCCAGTTTGGAACCTCACCAGCTCTCTGCTATGGCAAGTGTCTATACTCACTGGAGCCATAGTTGCCACACTTTTTTGTTCAGTGTCCCCACCCTGTGACTATCTAATATCTGTGGCCTCCAGGGACTGGGTATGTGTAGGCATACTGACTGTGTGTGATGATAATGAGGGCAGAATCAAGATGAAAACCTCTGGGACAGATTCAGCCCCTGAAACCCCCAGCTGTGCCTCACTTTGGCCACCAACATCACCAGAGTCTGAAAGATACTGACATCAGGTTGTGTAGGGGACAGAGTCCAACCCCCCTGGTCACCTGTGATAAAAAAGGAAAAAGCAGTACATTACTACCTGCACTATTATGCACTGTAGTACTATGTTACAATATATGTAAAGCTGTATACACTATTGTCAGTATTACAGACCTGTTTAACCCCCAGCGTCATATAGTTGGACATAAGGGCATTACTTTTCTAGCAAACATCTTCAGTTGCTTGCAGATAAAAGCTCTTTACACTGCAATCTCATCAGCAACAATGAGGTACACTGTTGATATTTATGAAGACTCTGCACAGTTGACACATGTGGCAGTCTGTAATGTCCTGACATACTGTCACACCTATCAGTGTGGTCTCACCTACAAGGCATAGGTATGACTCTAAAGTGTTTACAGTCAGAAAATATCTGTGCAGTTGGCAATCATGCTGACAGTACAGCAATCCAGCCAGCAGGCTAGGAATACACTGCAGTAAATCTCCATCTGTAACAAAACTGTGTTGTGCTTACCATGAGCAGGACCACAGCCTTGTCCAATTCCTGAGGGACCTGTGAAAATTTGAAGGAGAAGTAATGTAATCATCACTGCATGTTGCACTATGACAGGGTAATACACCCATATATCTCACCATTTACAGTAGCTAATTTGTTAATTGTTATGGTGGTCAAACTCTGAGCATGAGATTCAAACTGCAGTTAAACTCCACCCCAAAGCACAAGCACCTGACTCCCATGTAAAAGTATGTACACTCTGACAATGAATGCTACAGTATCCCAATGTTGATCAAACTAAGCCTATCTGGACACTCCTCTGGCATGGAAACTGTGGCACCCACATCCATGATATATAGTGTGATGGATGCTTGGGAGCTGTCATGTGGTCCTAGGTTCACCAGGTATTCCTCAGTGGCTGAGAGTGGTTGTTCTGCTGCAGACCCTCCACCTCTGACACCATGATCCCTGGCCGTATCTGCTGCTCTTCACCATGCAGCATTAATCATATCTGTGGCATGGTGTTGAACCTGCTCATATGTCCTACTCTGGTGACCTATGGAGTTAACATCACGGACAAGGTCAGTCCACAATGCTGCCTGCTGTTCCCTGTTTTGCCTCCCCATGGACAGTAGGAGTTCATGGTGTTGACGGAGGCCTTCCAAGATTATTTCATTCTCAGCATCTGTAAAAGGGGCACTGCATTTGGCAAACATGTTTCCTGAAAGACAACAAAATGGGAACACATGTCAAGATCTCATATGTGGAAGTACACTATGTGCAGATACAGCAAGAATAAAATGACTGGCATTATCCACTGCTTGATCACGCATCTCATATTCCACAGAGTGCAAACATATTAACTGTGCGGATACAACTAAGATATTAGCAATAGTCGACAATTTCCATGTGTGCCATGACAGATACTGCTGTATGATCACATACCCAACACATGAGTCCATTCTAGTGTGCCCCGTTGGGGCAACCCCCTGATAATACATCAAAACAATAGTGCCAAACAAATAGCAGTGTGGTATTACAACCACTATAAAGGGACATTCTTATGAGACCAGTGTGCCACACTGACAAAAAACATTCCACCCTTGATGTACTGAATGTCCTCTGTAGGTATAACAAATCTGGGGATCAATGATGTCATCATTACAGTTCTAAGAAGGGTTAATGCAGTAATCCCCATCCCCCTAAGTATGTTCACACATGTGCATCATGTTATAAACATAAAGGTTACATACCTGAGGGAGTACAATACTCATCTCTTGATATGTATAGATATATAAAGTGCTTGGCAGCACGTTTACGGTCTAAAGAAAGTCTCATACAGACTGGTTCCCTAGCCAGCTGTTTGCCTTTTTAACATGGTTCACATTACCAGGTGATTGCCTGTTAACCAATTTGTGGTTCTGGAATGCTAATTGCAGCCAACACATCTGATTTGCAGTACAATCAGCTAATGACATGCAACCACTAAACAAGATATAAGGCCTTCATGTAGATTAGAAGCCCTTTCTGATATGTTGTGCTGGACATTACTGGGGTCAAATACTATGTCATCACAGAGGGTATGTCTGTAGAAGGTACTTTTACATACAGATATGTGTGTGCTACAGGCTGCAGGCAATAGGCATAGGCAGACAGTGTGAACATTTTGGAGGCCAAGAAGCTGTAGGAGTAACTGTGAGAGCTGTGGCAGCCCTATTGTAGAGGCAGAGCCAGAGTGAGGGTGCCCATTCCACTGTACTGCATATTAAAGAATGTGTTTAAGGTAAGTATGTTAAGCAATGGCATCACGGCTTTGTTGATAAACATTAACCCCCTGACAGTTTCGCATAGGAATGGGCGTGGCATGTGTGATCGACAAGCCAGAACCCCGTGAAGCAATATGCAAATATGGGATGATTAGCACTGCATGCAGATATGCTAGTGACCTCATGCATATATTACCGTAAAGGAGAGGAAAGAGTCATAAATGTAGCATTGGTAATGACTGGCTTTTAACAAGTTTTTATTTTTTATGCAAACCCTGGAAGTTGTATTTATGTGAACATGTTTTACTGTTGGTGGAATGAGGAAGAAAAGTACATATATCCCCCCAGTACATAAACATGTACAAAATTTTGAGGAACTTGCTTGTTCCGATATTTATGAATATAATAGGTCAATAAAGAGATGTGGATATATAGATAATCTAAATGACAAAGAAAGAAAATGTCTTGCAGAATTTATAAGGAATAAAGAAATTAGAGTAATGAAGCCAGATAAAGGTGCAGGTATAGTTTTATATAATACCATAGATTATGTTAATAAAGTACAAAGCATCTTAATGGACTCTGGTAATTATGAAGCTGTCTCCAGTAATGAAATTCATATAGGTTATTATAAAATAGACCTAGCATGAGATGAATATTTAGTAGATAATAGAATTACCCCAGACACACACAATTTTTTGAAAAATGAATATCCTATATTAGCCACAATTGTGGGTATCCCAAAAGTGCATAAAGATATTGATAACCCCCCGTTCAAACCAGTCATATCAGGCAGCAGATCTAAGACATTTAATATAGGAGTAGCCATCGACAGATGGGTCATACATATTTATGAATACACCCCACATGTAGTTAAGGACTCATGGATGTTCTTATCCCAGCTAACAATGGATAAATGGAAAAGTAATTTGATTTTTGTTACTATTGATGTCATCAATCTGTTTTCCTGTATTCCCAGGGAACAAGGATTAGAGCTATTTTGTGATAGCTTGAGGAAGTTTTCACATTTAAGCTTGGATCGGATTAATTTAATCACTGATATGATGGGTCTGGTTTCGGAACATAATTATATATATTATGAGGGTGAGTATTATAAACAAACAAAGGGGGTGGCTATGGGGGCTGCTTGTGCCCCCATATTTGCCAATTTTATTTATGCTAGAATGGGAACATCAACACTTATTTCATAGTGGTTATTCTCAATTTATAACGTATTATACAAGGTTTTTGGGTGATATGTTTTTGTTATGGGATGGCCCCATAGAGACTCTTAAAGAGTTTTTAAATTAACTTAATACAACGAGCCATTTTCTTAAGTTTACTTACAATATTAATCACGAAGGTATAGCCTACTTGGATACATACGTTAGACATAATGATATAGGTTTCCAGTCTGAAATATATAGAAAGGAAACATTCTCTAATGGATATCTTGATTACACTAGTAATCATCCTAGACACATTTTAAAGAATATCTATAAAGGTCAATGTATACGAGTGGCTAGAATGACATCTGACTACAATATTATGATTAAAGAGATAAATAATATAAAAGCCATGTTTATTAATAGAGATTACCCGTTGCCTTTATTAGATGATATTTCAGCATATGTCATTAAGGAATGGGGTAAAAAATATCCACCTGTCTTGGGTAAAAAGTTAGGTAATATAACAGATATGAAAAACAAGATAGAAAAAGAATTTAATAGGGTGTGTGTACTAACATATTCTCCTTTTGTGGCTGATGTTAAAACTAGCATAGAAAAGCATTGGAATAACCTAGTCATGGATGATGAATTAAAGAAAGTAGTTGGAAATAAACCCAGCTTTGTGTTTAAAATTGGTATGAATATTAAGAACTTATTAAATAGAATGGGGACACATATACCAAAAAATGTGGGTCTTGTAAATAATGTCCTGCAATCAATGAAGCGGCAGGAATCAGATTGGATGATATTAACAAAACTTATGTGGTTTTTAAAAAGGGAAATTGTAATAGCAAAAATATAGTCTGTTTAGCTAAGTGTGTATCTTGTACAGTTTTTTACATAGGAAAAACAGAAAGACAGCTTAGGAAGCGTATCTATGAGTATTTATACAAGATTAAAGTTAAGGATATGAAAAATGCCATGTTTAGGCATATTTAGTAAATATGGAGATACACATAAATTTAAATTTGCAATAATAGATCAAGTATATACATATATATATATATATATATATATATATATATATATATATATATATATATATGGTTCTACCTCACATAAACGAAACACCAAAACACCGACAATGCAATCACCAAAACCACATAACCGACAGTACAAAAACACGAAATTCCACATGCCCGACAACGAAATAACCGACAGTACACAAACACGAAACCTCATACACTTCACACACCACAATCAACAAACAAAACACATTCTCCGTCCAAAAATCACATACACAACACAAGCACACCA
This sequence comes from Protopterus annectens, assembly GCF_019279795.1. Lineage (NCBI taxonomy): Eukaryota > Metazoa > Chordata > Ceratodontiformes > Protopteridae > Protopterus > Protopterus annectens. The sequence goes on along the minus strand of NC_056732.1, from coordinate 89,360,115 downwards.
AAATCCCTACAAACCCACACTAAACCTCACATACACAACTACCTACAACCCTAACCCAAACCATAACCCTAAGGTCCGTCACTACCGCACACTTACCTGACCCGCTCCCTAACCCTAACTCACTTATCCCGCCCCTAACCCAAACACAATCACTACCGCACACTTACCTGACCCGCTCCCTAACCCTAACTCACTTATCCTGCCCCTAACCCAAACACAATCACTACCGCACACTTACCTGACCCGCTCCCTAACCCTAACTCACTTAACCCACCCCTATCCACACTTACCTTACTCGCACCCTAACATCCGTCACTACCGCATACTTACACAGCCTTTTCCCATTTCGGCATCCTCGGCGTCGGTGCTTTCATCTGTCGGGTCGGTCTTCTGCTTGTCGATCTTCTAGGTCCCATCGCGTCGGTCTTCTGCGCTGTCGATCTTCTGGGGCTCGCAATTTCCGTGTCGATGTTCCGGCGTGTCGTTGAAGTGAGGTAGAACCATATATATATATATATATATATATATATATATATATATATATATCCCCTCGGGGGGGGGGGATTACAAAGCACAGCTAAATAAGAGGGAAAGTGTATGGCAAATGATAACAAATGCAACAAAGTTTCCTGGTATAAATTAATACATCTCCATCAAACCATTACTGCAACTCTTATAGCTTTGGCTATAACTTAAAACATAAAATGTTAAGGATTTTAAACCAAATATATATTATTTTCATATATTTTTTAATTTTTTTTAATATTTTTTAATGGTTATAGTCTGGAGTTTTAATTGTTATGGTACACAATGTTTATGATGTAATTGTACATTTATACAATTGTTATGCATTGGCACTTTAAAATAAGTTGCTTGGCTGTTTATTGGTATTTTTTGGCACCAAAAAGTTTTTAAATACGTAAATGGATGCTTGAACTGGTGTTCTGAAGAAGTCTGTATTCAACAGATGAAAGCGCTTAACCGATTGTCACAGTAGTGTGTATAATTTAATAAAATATTTTTATTTTACTTGCCCAGGTCCAGTTTCACTCGTACTGCTTACTTAGCAGAGACAGCGTGTTGTCTCAAATTGCATTTTCCACAGTTGTGTTCGTTATTTGGTTGGATTTATGTGAACTTGTTTTGCTGTTGGTGGAACATGTGCTGAAATCCTGTTCACAGTGCTCTGCTGTTTGACTTGTATCTGGAATTAATAGCAGCAGTTTGTGTCACTTTTTATTTATTAGTCATTTCCAGGTTTGAAATAGCTGAGAATCATGTACCATAGTGCAGTAGATTTGCAAAGATGAACTTTGGCACTCTGTTAAGTGTGTTTTCTTGTCTTTTTCAGATAAAAGCTAATTCTCCTGTTTTCATGTGGCAGGTTTTATGACCCTGTATCACTCGTGCTGATGTTGGCAGTGATCTGAATTGTACATATTCAATATCCATATATGATGTTATGTGATGGCAATATAGATATAACTAGTAACAAGAATCTCCACTGGTTTTGTGTATTTGCATACTTTTAGTGCTAACTGCTTCTTTTCTGGTAAGTTATGAAACATTGCACTTTTTATCTGGCATAAAAAATGTAAAAGGTCTCCTGAGCAGCATGAAGTCTGGCATTTGAAATTGCACAAAAATAATTGGACAAAGTAAGCAAATATTTTTATATGAGACATGGTACACTACCGTGGTACAGCAGGTAGCATTGTCACCTTACATAAACAGGTTTGATAGTTTGAGTCTCAGCTTGGGTGCTGTCTTTGTAGAGTATGCATGTCCTATTGTGTTTGCGTCAGTTTTCTCCAGGTGTTCTAGTTTCATCCCACATTCCAAAGACATGTAGTAGATGGATTAGACACACTAAATTGGCCATAGGTGTGAATATGTGCAATACAGAAGAACAATTTTGATAGGGCTAGCCACTTGGTGGTGTGAACACTGGTTCTAATTGATTGTCACTGTCAATGTAACACTTCAAATCCCATGTGAAAAAATGGGAAAAGGGGGTTGTGGATGAATGGCTGCTATGGCTCTAACAAGCCAGATCTCCTGTTCCCAGGGCCTCTAAGTACCATCATTTAAATACTACGCTATGGTTTAGTAAATGCACTGCTTGTCTTTCATTCACAATGATGCACTTTTGTAATGAACAGCACACACTTCCCTGCACACAATTAATATCTTGGCACCTCTATATAGTTTACATTTCTTGTCGTACATAAGCTGGTACTGTGGTAGTATACTGATATACTGCTGTATTAACTTGGCTGTGCAACATCCGATTTCCACAAAGATGAGAGCACAATGTTGCATAACTGTGGTAACATCACATTTCAGTAAGAAATATGGAACAGCATAGCACTTTAAATTACTGCAATGACACTATACTTTGTATGAAACATGCATGGAGTATGACATTTATTTGTATGATAATGCAGTAGGTAGATTGATCCAACGAATATTGTCAGCCAAAATCTGGGCACTGGGGCACTGTAGCAGTTACAACTGTTTATAATGATTCTTAGAGTTCAATTTATTGACTTCAATGACATTAAAATGGATAAATTGGTTTTGCAAAAAAAAAAAAAAACATGGTAAGGATTTAGTTTCACATCTTACTATTGTATGAACTTCAAGCCCACAGAAGTCCAAATTGTTAGAGTTTATGGGCAGCACTCTTTCACCACTCCTGTACTAACGGCACCTACATTCTCTTCAAATCCCATCCCACAACATAGATTATTTTAGATTAGCATCTGTCTGTGCAACTATTCTGCACATTTGTTCAAAACTGGTAATCATCTCATAATGAACAGTCAGAACATTCAGGGCGCCAATCCTTCACCTCTCTGGACTACATCACTATTTTCTCTATACCGTCTGCCCCTGGTCAGAAACCTCACCCCACTCATCGAATAAAGAATAAATTGTACAGAACTTCAGAATGAACAGATAGTACTACACTAGCACTGTTACAAAGTAAACTGTCTAACTAATCTAAAATGGCGTATCACTGGCTCAACATGCATGCATTCCATTGCTTTTGCAGTGAATTATGGCGCTTGAATTTTCAGTCACTAAATATGTTGGCACCCATGTGCTTGCTGCTCACAATGAATATTCATGCAAACGGGAAACACTACAAACTGATTATTCATGAATGCTCTGTGATGTCACCCTGATCCTGGGTTTGGGCAGGGTTTGGGTAACGCTTGCATCTGGGGAGGTTAATGTTCATCAACAAAACTGGTTTAAGCACTTGGGCTTTCAGGCCAGTTATTTTACATTAAGAGGGTTTCATGGTCTGCACTCTTGTGGGAGGAGAGGCTGGACTCTGCCCTTCTGAGCTGGGAATTTCTGGTTGAAGGCTTATAGTGCATGCATATCTGAATTTCTTCTTACTGAAATTGGTACACCTTGTTTGCTGTAGCATAGACTAGATCCAGGCCTGCTGAATCTAGCTTTGTTTGTATAACTTGAGCACTAATCCAGGCATTATTTAAAGCATTCAGTTGTATTTATTACTGCTTGGTAGTAACTTGGTTAAAGTGTAACTATCATTCTAAGTCTTTTGGATTAAGCACTTGGGCTTCAGACCAGTTGTTCTACATTAGGAAGGTTTGTGGCATGCACTGTGGTGGCAGGACAGGTAGCGGTCATCCTTCTAGGTTGGGAACTGCTGATTGAGAGCTCAGTGTCTGTTATTCTTAAAGTGTATTAGCTCTGGTTTAAGCAATTGGGCTTCAGGCCAGTTATTTTACATTAAGAAGATTCGTGGTCTGCACTCTTGTGAGAGGAGAGGCTGGACTCTGCCCTTCTGAGCTGGGAATTTCTGGTTAAAGGTTTATAGTGCCTGGATATTTGAACTGTATCTTACTGAAATTGGTACACCTTGTTTGCTGTAGCATAGACTACATCCAGGCCTGCTGAATCTAGCTTTGTTTGTATGCTTGTTATTTCCCTGGAACGCTAATTCCACCTAAAACGCGGCTTCTCAGCGCTTCTGTGGATCCCTAGTGATATCTGCATTGCTTACTGTACTTATTTCCTTGCTTCACTTGAAAGAAAGTTACTGTTTGTCATTTTTGCATTTAAGTTACCTGTAACACATTGCACTTGTTACCTGGCACTTGCTCACTAAAGCAATTATAAGTCAGCACTAAAAATTAAAAGCACTACACCCTCGCTCCCCATTGGCCCTTGTTTTCAATTATAAAGGAATTCCCAATATTATTCTAGCATGTCCAAAGGTCAGTTGTCAATCTCCTCTCCGGTCCAGCTGGTGAATATGGGAATCTTGAGGCAATGTTACAACTGCCTCATGTACACAGACAACCCTCTCCTCCTCCCAACAAATTCCAACACATGTGAGAGATGCAACCATATAGCCAAACTGGAGGCTAAGCTCTCTCAACTCAGTACTGCCATAACCAGTCAGGAGGAGAAGGAAACCACACTCACTACAATTCCAGTCTCACATAGACCTACCATGACAGCAAACCAAACACATAATCACACAAAAACATACTCAGAGGCTCTAAATAAAGATCTGCCTAAGCAGCAGAGACCTCCAAAGCAGACACCCAAGCAACCGCTACCCCAAAACAAAACACGTGCAACACATATCTCACAAAGCCAGTGTGCAGAACAGTCACAGCCCTTACGGCTAAACAACACACCTGATACACTTGTAATAGGTGACTCTATCATCAGGCACACTGACGTCCCGCTCACCAGGCTGAACAAGGAGAAGGTCACGGTGAGCAGCCTGTCTGGCGCTAGGATCCACCACATAACACAAGCACTCAGGTCACTCCAAGGCAAGTGCAAATATGACTCAGTCATTGTCCATGCTGGTGTGAATGACCTGAGACATACCTCCCTGGACTACATGAAAAGAGACATAGAGGAGCTCTCTGAGCATGTAGCCCAGGCTGGTATGACCCTGACCTTGAGTAGCATCTTACCCTCACCAAGAATGATGCCAAAATATGAAGACAAGATGATCAATTTCAACAATTGGCTTAAGTATTGGTGTCATTCAAAGGGGATCCAATGCCTGTCAGCTTGGGATGATATGCACGACAAGCCACGATGCTTTGCTAGGGATGGCTTGCACTTGTCACCCCTGGGCTTTCGGATATTGGCAAAGGCTCTTGCTACCCCCGTAGTGCCTTTTTTAGGCAGGGCTCAAAAGACAAACCCACCTCCATAGGTATCACAAGGGATAAGAAACTAAGAGTAATGCTACTCAACGCTAGAAGTCTCAACCTCAAGATGCACGCACTCGAAACTCTCCTTAGCATGAAGAACATCGATATCTGTGCAGTAACAGAAACCTGGTTCAGGACTCCCGAGAGCACCCCAGCACTACCAGGTTATACCTCATACCATGCTTTTCGGCCCCAAAACTTGGACCGAACCACAAAAGGAGGGGGAGTATCGATATTCATCAAAGATACCCACACCTCCAGGTTGGTGGCAAAGCACGAAGCATCAGTGACTATCCATGTGCAACTAACAGTGGGTAAAACTGCCTTCCAGTTTATAGCCTGCTACAGACCACCCTCCCAAACCCAGGAACCCCACTCGGCCTTCCTGAGAACACTGGAAAATATGAAGGTCTCTCCGAACACCATTATATTGGGCGACTTCAACTACCCAAACATAGATTGGGAACATTACTCTAGCTCCAACACCCTAGCCCAAAGGTTCCTAGAATTTATAAACTCAAATGCTATGGAACAACTTATTACCACTCCCACAAGAGGGGAAAACATACTGGACCTGATCATCACCAACATGGGGACTCTATGCTCCAGACCAGAAGTGTATCCCTCACTGGTAAGATCAAACATAGATTGGGAACATTACTCTAGCTCCAACACCCTAGCCCAAAGGTTCCTAGAATTTATAAACTCAAATGCTATGGAACAACTTATTACCACTCCCACAAGAGGGGAAAACATACTGGACCTGATCATCACCAACATGGGGACTCTATGCTCCAGACCAGAAGTGTATCCCTCACTGGTAAGATCAGACCATAAACTGATCTCACTGGATATTCACATCCCGACTTCACCCCCTGCCCAGAAAACCACAGTGAAAAACTTCTCTAAAGCAAATTTCACACTCCTCAAAACCGAGGTGGTATCCTTCAAAGCCCCCAGGCCTGTGGAAAATACGGCCCAGACTGCAGAATCCTTTATAAACGCATTCAATGAACATCTTCAGGAATGCATGGATCATGCAATCCCAAATAAAACCAAGACCCAATCCTCCAAAGGCAGACGACCTGTCTGGTGGACCCCAGTCATAAACAAACTATACAATAGAAGGAGGAAGCTACTACATGATAGAGCAAAATCCCAAAAAGGGAAGGCATCTCTGATCAGTATTAGCAAAAAACTAAGGGCACTCATAAAATCGTCAAAGGCCAGCTTCGAGAGAAAAATTGCACAGGACACTAAGGATAATCACAAGGCTTTCTTTAGTTATGTTAGGAACCTGGGTGGGAATTCACAGATATGCTCAGAATTAGTCCAAAATGACAAAAAATACACTGATCCCACAGACATTGCCAACATCCTAGCTGACAGGTTCAGCGCAAACTTCTCCCCACCAAAAGGGCAAATATCTATCCCAGCAGAGTACTGCCCCCCTGACATCTCAGATGCTCAGGTGGGAGCCGCCCTCTCCAAAGCAAAAAACACAGTATCAATGGGACCAGACGGTGTCCCAGGCTGCGGCCTACATGAACTCCAAGAAGAGCTAAACCCAAACATAAAACTACTGTTCAATCTCAGCCTTACTACAGGATATGTACCCAAAAAGTGGCGTACAGCAACAGTGGTCCCTCTCCACAAAGGTGGTGCCTCAACGGACCCTGGAAACTATCGCCCCATAAGCCTGACTAGCTTGGTCTGCAAAGCTATGGAAAGGATCATCATGGACCTCATAAATAAAGATATTGGGGACCTACAGACACTGGATCTTACCCAGTTTGGCTTTGTTAAGGGCAGATCCTGCCTCTTAAACCTGGTTGACTTCTTTGAAACAGTCACCAAGGCCATTGATGAAGGGAAGGTGGTCCACACAGCCTATCTGGACCTCGCAAAAGCCTTCGATACAATACCCCACTCGGGCATTATAGATAAGCTCACCAGCTTAAATATAAACCCCTATGTCACTAGATGGGTTGCAAACTGGCTCAAGGACAGAACCCTCATGGTTAGAATTGCTGGAGCCATGTCAGACTCCAAACCAGTTACAAGTGGCATCCCACAAGGCTCAGTCCTGGGACCTCTCTTGTTTGGTATATATTTCTCGGAGGTACAGGCCAACACAGAAGGACTGTGGCTGACCAAGTTCACAGATGACTGCAAACTGGGTGCCATAATCGACTCTCCAGCCGACACAAGCATCCTCCAAAAGGGCCTCATAGAAACAGACAACTGGTGCCAGAGCCATGGCCTCAAGCTAAATGCCAAAAAGTGTATAGTCATCCCCTTTGGCAAAAACAAAGTGCCCACAAATTACCACATAGGTGGTAATCCATTAAGTACAGAAGAAGTAATTAGGGACCTGGAAACCCAAGTTGATAGCAATCTCTCATTTGACAACCACATGGCCAAAGTGGTTAGAAAAACATTTTATATAGCCCACCTAATCATGAAGGGATTCACATCTAGATTAGGGGAGGTCATTGTGCCTCTTTACTCATCCCTCATCAGGCCCATAATTGAGTACAATGCCCCTTTTGGGATGTACCTTACCAAACACCTGCAGCAACTGGAAAGACCCAAAAGTACCTCACCAAGAGGATCAAAGGGCTCAAACAGATGCCATATGCTGCCCGGTTAAAGAAACTCCAGCTCTACTCAGTGGCATACTGCCTGCTCAGAGGTGACCTGTGCCTGACGATAAGGCCATGTCCAACCCGGAATTAAGGGACATGCTGCACCTCAAAAATCCAAATCCCATCGAGCTACGCCGAGACTTGAACCTCAGCACTGAAATAAATAGGACATGCTGGAGGGACAGATTCATAACCCAGAGGCTCCCTTCACTCTGGAATAAAATCCCAGTCCAGGTTAGGCAGAGTCCCTCATTGACTCTCTTCAAGAGGAATCTTGATGAGTGGATGGGAGATCGTAGGTTTACCCCGGGTATCACTTCTGTGTCACTGTTAGACAGAGGCACAGTATACTAACCTTGAAAAAGGGCATAGCAAAATTAATTTAAAATGGGTGGCGAAAGCCAAACATACTCTGGCTAGGCTTATAAATGCCCTACGGCAGATAGCCTAGTATGAACCTATGAACCTATGAACCTATCACTAACAGAGTACTAGGCAACATGTTTGTTGTGTCCTTGAGCAACACAAGGGGTAAATATACCATTATGTCAACCATTTGGACAACTGTCGGGCCATGTGTTACATTATGGTAGTCATTTGGAACATGTGTGCTGGCAGTCCTTGTTACTAGCAGGACCTCCATATGTGTATGTTAGATATACAACTGTGCTAATCTGTAATATTATTATGAAATGATTGTGTGGTGCACTTTGATATTAGTGGGCTTCATTTACACAGTTAAAATACTCTGTGAATGCATATTAATGCATGACCTGACACATTATGCACTTATAGTGTTGCTATAGGGATATGTCAAGTGTGTTCCTATCTGCAGGTCTATGACTTCCATCAATGAAAAGCAGACATTTAATTTGAAATGCATTATGTGGATAAAGAGTGCATGATTCAGTCATTCATTGATGGCTTAACAATACTGTAATTTAAATGCTACACACCACTGGATTTGAACCCAGGACTATATGTGGCAAAGTGTTTGCAAAGCATTTAACAGACTGAGCTACTGAGTCACTAATACAGCCTATGTATTTGTGAAGGTATAAGTGCACAGATGCTGTCTGTGACACCTCTATTACATCCATTGTTATGTGCCTGGCTTTATAGGAATGTATTTCTCCACCAGAGTCCCAGTTGAACATGTATTTTGCCATTAATGTTTTAATAGGTGTACTTGTACAGGTTGTTGATAAAAGTGCCCATTTACCTGCTATTAGAGACCTCGGTTACATGCATTAGTCTGTGTCTGCCTTTCTAGTGGTGTAGTCCTGTACCAGACTCCAGATTACACTCCTAGTTTTTTCATTACTTTTTCAGCAAGTTTGAATGATGTGGTGTGATGTGCAGTTCTGCTTAAACACATTTAATTATGGCAACTTGCAATTACAATGTCTTGCGAAACCACCTGCTTTAATTAGCAGCTGTGTGGCATGGCAGGTTAATACAGTGATCTGCAGGTGTGATAGGCTCAGGTTCGAAATAGGGGACAGGTTTTTATTTTCTATGTGCTTATTATCATTTAAAACACAGATATCAATATAGCTCCATTTAGCTGTGCTTAGCAACCACGTCATGCAGCATCACACAAAAAATCTTAAAAGAAAAAAGGGCAGATGAGACAGTGGTGAAATGGGGTGCAAGCAGGAGGGAAAACATGAAAGGAAGGAAGGTATGTGCAGGAAGGGTGTAGGGAAGAATTGCAGCTATCCATTTCTTGTACAGCAACAACTGTGCACTTTGACAGAATTTGAATATGAATTTGGACTGTCACCCCCAGAGAGAGAGGAGTGAGGACAACATAACTGTGTTGTCAATCCAACTGGATCAAATTATGTGTGTCCAGGGGACACATGTGTGAAATTGAGAGCTATGCATGGGACAATATTTTTTTGGTGGGGAAGGTGCCCATTTATTTTTTTAAAGTGAAAGTTGTATGTTGGGGAAGGGACATAGGTACATGTGGGAGGGTAAGTTGGGAAGGATAGGAAGCTTTTACAGACAGACAAGACAGCAGACAGTGGTGGTATATGACACAAGAGGGGAGTGAACACCTTGGATGGGAGGGTGTTATGGAATCCCAGTCTCAGGTACCTCTACAAGGTAGCAGTGCGACTCAAGTCCCCACCCATGGGACTATTGGCACTGCTCCTTCACTGACTCTGGGGTGGAAGTGGTAGAGGCTGGGCTGCAGGGTGACACTGCCCCACCAGGGTGGCCAGCATGCCTTCCATCCAGCAGAGGTGGCATCCAAAAACACTGAACACAATCCTGCACACAACTCCTGAGAGTACATGGCGAGTGACAACACCTCCTCCACCACGACTCCCAGAGGGGGCCCAGCCTCAGCCTATGGGGTGGAACTACCCGATTATGCAGGTAGTGCAGGGGCAGCAGAGACAGTACCACCAGGCTGGGTCCCAGATGTGGTGGGCCCTGGAGCCATGGCCGGAGGAGCCAAACTAAGTGGATCACCTGGTACCAGCCTACTTTGTTGTGCTGTAGTAAATTAGTTATAGGTTAAGGTTAGTAATAACCAAACAAATGTTAGTATTAACATAATAGAACATAATAGTGATTAATCCAAATACATATTAAGGTATGTTATGTGGAACACAACATTAAATAACATAACAATAAGTATGTTAACAGCAAACCAGTAGGAAATAACCCATAAGGCCAACAAAACAGTTCAACAGAATATATTAATATTAAATCATAATAATAAATAACATTAATAAAATAAGGAAGATAAGGGGTGGGGAGAGAGAGAAAAACATACCATCAGTGAAGCTGCAGATGATATTAATGCGCAGACTGCTAATACATTTTTCTACAGGTGTGCAGTGTCAGTTGTGAATACAATGACTCAAATTATTCTATATCTGATGTAGCAAGTACATACCTCTCAAGCTGTTAGCATAGGACAGTGTGGGCCAAACCTACAAATGTAGGTACACAGCTAAACGGAATTGTTTCACATAATGTGCACGTACATAACTACCAAGTGTTCTGTAAATGGATTTGCAAATGCATTGCATTTTAGGTAATCATTTATCATCTAATCATGGACCAGACAGACTGAGCAGTTGTCATTACATTATGAAAAATCATGACAGTTGAGAGGTATGTTTGTGTGCATTAAGTAGACTAGACAGCCATCATGTCTTAGCTGGCAGGCATGCAAGTAGAACCCAGAAAAGCTGTGACTTGCAGGGGACATGTGCACATTATGTAACAATTGACTGGAGTGACATTAGAGCAGACTTGCAATGAATACAGCCCTACTGCACTTATTTCAACAGATTAGTTATGAAACTACAATCCTGCTTTACACTTCATTGTTATTGCACCTTACAAACTGTGAAATATGCACACGATATCTGCCCAGAACATGGGCTATCTCACCCTTATACTTTGTTCCTGGAGTGGGAGGAATAGAGAGCATTATGTGACTGGATGTACTGTGAGTTGTTCAATATATTTATCAGGCAATTACTTTTGCATTCTTTATTTATTTCAGTTTTACAATTGACTGCAGGAACATTAGAACAGACATGCAGTGAATAGTTATCAAACCACAATCCTACTTTACACCTTATTGCTTATTGTTATTGGTACTGTTTATTGTTTATTGCACTACAGATAGAGAAAATATCTGGACTTACCACAATCATGGTGCATCCTGACCAGGCACCTGGCATGAGACTGGACATTGCAGGCCTGTTCAGTTGCAACTGTTGGAAGAGAAGCACACCATTATGTATACCAATTTTGCACAGATTCAGCTTGCATTTTAGTAAGTAGTAAGAAACATGGTTGCATATCTGTGGGGCATGCCCAGCCCTAGCCTCTTGGACCCAGGTGTCAAAAGTTCCCCTCTTCCTTCACTTCAGGTCGTCACAGTGGTGACAACACTGCTTAACAGTGCAGGGGATACCAGTAGTACTGGTAAGATCCCTGGCCAACTGATCCCAGGCTTCAGCATTACATTCTGAGCCCTAATAATTACGCTGCAACAGCTGGGGGTTGTAGAAGCGGACCAGGAGTCCAACAGACACTCTGGACTATTGCACACCCCACCTCTGCTCCTGAAAGTGCACTCCCTCACCAACACCACCAGGCATATCAACAGGTTAATAAAACTCTAATAAATCCTTCAGAATTCCCACGTATTGACCTTAATATAGGCTGTTTTTCCACCCTTACATGTCATACTGTAATATTCAAAAAAGTGTTGCATTGCTTAGCATCACACAAATTTGCTTAGCAGAGGTGAGCATTGCTAAAACTTGCACAACCATGTTTTAGCTAAGCTTAGCAGCGCACAAACAGGAGTATCCATTAACCATGTTTATACAGTGCTTATCACCATGCAGCTTTTTCAAATGTAACAAATTTGTTTTTACATTAAACTGCCCTTTCAGTCACTTCACACATTTCCATAGCAATAAGTGTAAAAAGGTATGATTGTTGGGGACTCGAACCCTGGACCTACAATACTTTATAGCGTTAACTCTACCTAGTTAGCTACTTGGACGGGAAGAAAGCCAGTATACCTTCACATATACTACTAAGCTACCTGGTACAAAACAAAACTAGAAGAGCGGACTTATAAAACTGACTATTATTTGGTAAGCGCTTTCACTGGCAATAATACGCCAGCTTCTTCAGACCATAAACCAAGTTTAAAATACACTTTTAAACACTCAACCTTTACTTTTATACATCATGTTAAATCAATCAGGCAATCAATCAATTAGTTACATATGCAACAATAAATTATTTAAATTTCTATGACCAAGTATTTAAACTGCCAAACCAAGGCTTTATGTTATAGTAGATTTTCAACACCCTTTAACCCTAAACATTAGGTTATCCACAAACCTAAGCCTCTTGTTGTTAAATATACCAAACACTGCCTAAATTGGCCATACGATAAAAGCTTTACTTTGTATAAAAATATATAATGATAAAAGCAAAAAACAATATTGAAAATAAGATGTATGTTTATGTATAAATATATTCAATCCATTCAACTAACACTATAACTTTGTTACACTTATCTAATTAAAGCTTTTATTTTGAGAAGGCACTTTATAGACACATACTCATTTAACCCAGGCATGACATACGCCATAGTATGAGTCTGCCACTCCAATTCTGCTTCCTCCAATCTAAGTTGCCATGGGCCTCCTCTAATGTTTTGGTCCACCTTTTGCAGGACAAAAAAACTAAAGTTATGATCTGGGTGTTCTATGACATGCCTTGCTAGAGCATTAGTGCTAATCTGCCTACCTATGCTATATTGGTGCTCATATATTCTTTGTTTGAGCTTTCGTTCCATTTTGCCAATATAATAAGCTTCGCACTGGTTGCAGATTGCCCCATACACAACCCCTTGGGAATCACAAGAATATTTTCCCCAAATCTGATAAGGCTTTTCCCTAATAATAATCTTGTTAGTAACCTTTACGTATTTGCATTGGGCACATCTTCCACATTTAAACATTCCAGTTTGGCCTCTGGAAACTTTTTTTGGTCTCTCCACTATGTTTTTCAAATTGGGGCCTCTTCTGTATGTTATAGATAGTGTTGTGCCCAACTTCTTCACCACCTCATTGTCCTGTTGTATTATAGCCCAGTTTTTACACATAGCCTCTCTAGTTCTTCCTGCATCAACAGTATAAGTTGTTAGAAAACTTACAACATTCAGGTCTTTTTTATTTTTCAAAAAAACTGTTGTCTGTTTGCCCCCCTAAAGGGGTTCCATGCATTTGCTTATCCTGTACCAAGGGCTGAAAATGCCCTGTTATTCTTTTGTTACATACCTCTTCCATTACTTGATCAATAAGGGATAAAGGGTATGCTCTTTTCAAAAACATTTTCTTAAGGAGATCACACTCTTCTAAAAAATCCTCAAATCTGGACACCATCCTTGCTGCTCTTACCTCCTGTCCCTTAACCACTGCTCTCTTCTGGTGGAAGGGATGGCAGCTTGTATAATGTAAGAACATATTAGAATATATGGGTTTACGATGAATTGTAGACCTGAATTGCCCTTTAATATGGTCCTTACTAAGATGGATGTCCAAAAAGTTGATCTCATTTTCACCCACTTGGTATGTAAACTCCAGAAAAGCAGTAGATGAGGCTAATTCGGAAATAAACCCGTCAATTGTGTCTACCAGTCCTTTCCACAAAAAGAACATGTCATCTTGGTATCTAGTTTACCAAGCCACATGTTCTTTGTATGTTGCACAATTAAACAGAAAGGAAGTTTCCCAATGGGCCAGGACGCTATTAGCAAAACTGTTCCCACAAGGGGAGACCATTGCAATGCCACTTTTTTGAAGGAACAATTTGTCTGTGAATAGAATATAATTGTTCTCCAATACTATTTCAAGTAGAACTTCTATTAGATTAATTTCCTGATGCTCCATCCCCCTTGTGTGGAGGAATTCCCTAACCCATTCAATCCCTATTTTGTGTGGAATGGAGGTGTAGAGATCCTTAATGTCCACTATTAAAAAGATGTAATGCTTATTAAACTCTAATGTATCAATGCTTGCCAGAAAGTGCCAAGAATCTCGGCATACTTATGTCTCTAGTTTAAGAAAGGGTTTTAACCTACAGTCAACAAACTTAGCACAAGCATAAGTTATAGAACCCCTACCATCCACTATGGGCCTAAAGGGTGGGCTAGTGACATTATTGTGTATTTTGGGGGCTCCAAATAATGTTGGAACTACTGGGGCTGGCATAGTCAAATAGTGGTATATATCCACATCAATGCTTCCCTCAAGAAAAAGGTCGCTCAACATATTATTAATTTTGTTGTATGCCCCATTTAACTAATTTCGGCTTGCACTAACATAGGCATCACTCTCTAAATGACTCAACATTTTTGTTTCATAAACTTGTTGGTCCATGAACACCAACCCACCTCCTTTATCGGGTTTCATTACCCTCATGTTACATATATTTAGCAGTTTGAGAAGATCACGCTCATTTGTGTCAATGTTTCTATTTTTGTTATAACTTATTACATCATTATTAAGTATATGTCTAATATCCATTTCACAAATCTTCTCAAACAAAGCCAAAGACAGTTGAAGGGGTGGGTTGAATAGACTTGAAACTCTCAGATTATTTGTAAGTCCTGAGCTTTGTCCCAGTTGACAAGTTAGGTTGAGTTTACGTACAAACATTTTCAAGTCTAAAACAGTTCTGACTAAGTCAGCCCTATGGCCAGGTACAAAAGTCAACCCTTTAGAAAACAGATTTGCCATTTCTTCATCTATTTCCAATGAGCTGAAATTAAAAATGTGGAAGTCTCCTTCTGAATTTGCCAAAATTTTGGGTGCAGGATAAACTACCTCCTCCTTCTGTTTTGGCGTCTCCTTTGTGGAGATTTTTTCTGGTTGTGCCTCGGTTGTGCTACTTGTTGCTGATCTGTATGGGTACCCTGCTGGAAGTTTTCTCCTATTTGGTTGTTCATATTATTGTGCATGTTGGAGCCCCCCACACTCTGTTGTCACCCTGAGACATTCTGCTGTTGGTAGTTATGGATACGCTCACTGCAACGTACTTCCCATTGTGTGGGGAATGATTAGATCTGCCTCATTCTCCAATTCCATAACCCCCCCCATTACTTAAATCAGAAGGCACTTCTTGAGCCCCCGTGGTGTTAAAAACTGGAGGTGGTGGGGGGTAGGCTGTTGCTTTAGCATAAGCATTCAGGTCTCTATTGATCTTTTTTCTTTTGACCTCAACAGTTTTATTAATGCTAGCATCAATACTAGTAAAAATCCTGGAGTATTCATATTTGTAACTCAAATTCAGGAGCGTTTTTGATAGTTTGTTCAAGTAACTCCAGGTCCACTTTTAAAAGGGTTATCTGTGCGAGGTAGTGTTTAATCAGAGCCTCTAAAAATTCCAGACCCTGACGATTGAATAAGGCTATTAGTTCGAGGTGAAATGTTGACTTGTTAACTAAGCCATTAGGGTACCACCACTGGCGTAACCCTTTCGGCACAATGCTTCTGTTCACACATTCTTGTAAATAAGACACCTCGAGCTGAAGTTTCCTACATTTAAAAAGTTTTACATCAAACTCGTTTAAATGAGCAACCCCCGTATTGTTGTTATTGTTGGGTGTATCATTAATAATTCCAGCATTGACGTTGTTAACAAAGAAGTTGTTATTGTTCAGATACATACCCATAGAAGGGATCTCATTAGATGCGGAAACCGTCCTAGGTTGTAAAAGCAGTGGTTGTGTGCTTTCAGCCAGGTTAAAGGCAACCCCACTACTAGTGCCTGTCATTCCGGATTGCACAGTACTTCTCGTTGATACTGATAATGTACCTTGTGCTTGCCAGCCGGAATTGACGATGTAGGTGAAGTACTTCCTGATGCTCTAGTTGTCCCTGCATTATTGACGGCTTCTACGCTTTGTGTGAGTATGTTGACCCGGTTCAGCAATTGATGCACCAGGATAGTTAGGTCGCCCATGGTGTTCACCTCTGAGGCTCCTCCTGGTGATGCGGGTACTTCTTCCTCTTCTGTGAAAAGGGGTTGGGAGTCTGTTCCAAAACCGCTCGCCATAGATAAACTCCTACACTTACGAAAATCACAAACTGGTACAAAACACAAATAGGAGAGCGGACTTATAAAACTGACCCTTTTATTTGGTAAGAGCTTTCACTGGCAATGATACTCGCCAGCTTCTTCAGACCATTAACCAAGTTTAAAATACACTTTCAAACACTCAACCTTTACTTTTATACATCATGTTAAATCAATCAGGCAATCAATCAATTAGTTACATATGCAACAATAAATTATTTAAATTTCTATGACCAAGTATTTAAACTGCTG
Organism: Protopterus annectens; assembly: GCF_019279795.1. Taxonomy (NCBI): domain Eukaryota; kingdom Metazoa; phylum Chordata; order Ceratodontiformes; family Protopteridae; genus Protopterus; species Protopterus annectens. Next base: position 89,343,350 of record NC_056732.1, on the reverse strand, counting down.
AACCAAGACTATATGTTATAGTAGATTTTCAACACCGTTTAACCCTAAACATTAGGTTATCCTCAAACCTAAGCCTCTTGTTGTTAAAAATACCAACCACTACCTAAAGTGGCCGTACCATAAAAGCTTTACTTTGTATAAAAATATATAATGATAAAAGCAAAAAACAATATTGAAAATAATATGTATGTTTATGTATAAATATATTCAATCCATTCAACTAACAATATAACTTTGTTACACTTATCTAATTAAAGGTTTTATTTTGAGAAGGCACTTTATAGACACTTACTCATTTAACCCAGGCATGACATATGCCATAGTACGAGTCTGCCACTCCAATTCTGCGTCCTCCAATCTAAGTTGCCATGGGCCTCCTCTAATGTTTTGGTCCACCTTTTGCAGGACAAAAAAACTAAAGTTATGATCTGGGTGTTCTATGACATGCCTTGCTAGAGCATTAGTGCTAATCTGCCTACCTATGCTACATTGGTGCTCATATATTCTTTGTTTGAGCTTTCGTTCCATTTTGCCAATATAATAAGCTTCGCACTGGTTGCAGATTGCCCCATACACAACCCCTTGGGAATCACAAGAATATTTTCCCCAAATCTGATAAGGCTTTTCACTAATAATAATCTTGTTAGTAACCTTTACGTGTTTGCATTGGGCACATCTTCCACATTTAAACATTCCAGTCTGGCCTCTGGAAACTTTTTTTGGTCTCTCCACTATGTTTTTTACTAGTATTAATGTTAGCATTAATAAAACTGTTGAGGTCAAAAGAAAAAAGATCAATAGAGACCTGAATGCTTATGCTAAAGCAACAGCCTACCCCGCACCACCTCCAGTTTTTAACACCACGGGGGCTCAAGAAGTGCCTTCTGATTTAAGTAATTGGGGGGGGGGGGAGTTATGGAATTGGAGAATGAGGAAGATCTAATCATTCCCCACACAATGGAAGTACGTCACAGTGAGCATATCCATAACTACCAACAGCAGAATGTCTCAGGGCGACAACAGAGTGTGTGTGTGTGGGGCTCCAACATGCACAATAATATGAACAACCAAATAGGAGAAAACTTCCAGCAGGGTTTTTGGTACTACCCATTCAGGTCAGCAACAAGTAACACAACCGAGGCACAACCAGAAAAAATCTCCACAAAGGAGACGCCAAAACAGAAGGAGGAGGTAGTTTATCCTGCACCCAAAATGTTGGCAAATTCAGAAGGAGACTTCCACATTTTTAATTTCAGCTCATTGGAAACAGATGAAGAAATGGCAAATCTGTTTTCTAAAGGGTTGACTTTTGTACCTGGCCATAGGGCTGACTTAGTCAGAACTGTTTTAGACTTGAAAATGTTTGTACGTAAACTCAACCTAACTTGTCAACTGGGACAAAGCTCTGGACTTACAAATAATCTGAGAGTTTCAAGTCTATTCAACCCACCCCTTCAACTGTCTTTGGCTTTGTTTGAGAAGATTTGTGAAATGGATATTAGACATATACTTAATAATGATGTAATAAGTTACAACAAAAATAGAAACATTGACACAAATGAGCGGGATCTACTCAAACTGCCAAATATATGTAACGTGAGGGTAATGAAACCTGATAAAGGAGGTGGGTTGGTGTTCATGGACCAACAAGTTTATGAAACAAAAATGCTGAGTCATTTAGAGAGTGATGGCTATGTTAGTGCAAGCCAAAATGAGTTAAATGGGGCATACAATAAAATTAATAATATGTTGAGCGACCTTTTTCTTGAGGGAAGCATTGATGTGGATATATACCACTATTTGACTATGCCAGCCCCAGTAGTTCCAACATTATTTGGAGCCCCCAAACTACACAAGAATGTCACTAGCCCACCCTTTAGGCCTATAGTGGATAGTAGGGGTTCTATAACTTATGCTTGTGCTAAGTTTGTTGACTGTAGGTTAAAACCCTTTGTTAAACTAGAGACACAAGTATGCCAAGATTCTTGGCACTTTCTGGCAAGCATTAATACATTAGAGTTTAATAAGCATTACATCTTTTTAATAGTGGACATTAAGGATCTCTACACCTCCATTTCGCACAAAATGGGGATTGAATGGGTTAGGGAATTCCTCCACACAAGGGGGATGGAGCATCAGAAAATTAATCTAATAGAAGTTCTACTTGAAATAGTACTGGAGAACAATTATATTCTACTCACAGACAAATTGTTCCTTCAAAAAAGTGGCATTGCAATGGTCTCCCCTTGTGGGAGCAGTTTTGCTAATAGTGTCCTGGCCCATTGGAAAACTTCCTTTCTGTTTAATTGTGCAACATACAAAGAACATGTGGCTTGGTATATTAGATACCAAGATGACCTGTTCTTTTTGTGGAAAGGACTGGTAGACACAATTGATGGGTTTATTTCCAAATTAGCCTCATCTACTGCTTTTCTGGTGTTTACATACCAAGTGGGCGAAAATGAGAACAACTTTTTGGACATCCATCTTAGTAAGGACCATATTAAAGGGCAATTCAGGTCTACAATTCATCGTAAACCCACATATTCTAATACGTTCTTACATTATGCAAGCTGCCATCCCTTCCACCAGAAGAGAGCAGTGGTTAAGGGATAGCAAGGATGGTGTCCAGATCTGAAGATTTCTTAGAAGAGTGTGATCTCCTTAAGAAAATGTTTTTGAAAAGAGCATACCCTTTATCCCTTATTGATCAAGTAATGGAAGAGGTATGTAACAAAAGAATAACAGGGCATTTTCAGCCCTTGGTACAGGATAAGCAAATGCATGGAACCCCTTTAGGGGGGCAAACAGACAACAGTTTTTTTGAAAAATAAAAAAGACCTGAATGTTGTAAGTTTTCTAACAACTTATACTGTTGATGCAGGAAGAATTAGAGAGGCTATGTGTAAAAACTGGGCTATAATACAACAGGACAATGAGGTGGTGAAGAAGTTGGGCACAACACTATCTATAACATACAGAAGAGGCCCCAATTTGAAAAACATAGTGGAGAGACCAAAAAAAGTTTCCAGAGGCCAAACTGGAATGTTTAAATGTGGAAGATGTGCCCAATGCAAACACGTAAAGGTTACTAACAAGATTATTATTAGGGAAAAGCCTTATCAGATTTGGGGAAAATATTCTTGTGATTCCCAAGGGGTTGTGTATGGGGCAATCTGCAACCATTGCGAAGCTTATTATATTGACAAAATGGAACGAAAGCTCAAACAAAGAATATATGAGCCCCAATATAGCATAGGTAGGCAGATTAGCACTAATGCTCTAGCAAGGCATGTCATAGAACACCCAGATCATAACTTTAGTTTTTTTGTCCTGCAAAAGGTGGACCAAAACATTAGAGGAGGCCCATGGCAACTTAGATTGGAGGACGCAGAATTGGAGTGGCAGACTCGTACTATGGCATATGTCATGCCTGGGTTAAATGAGTACGTGTCTATAAAGTGCCTTCTCAAAATAAAAGCTTTAATTAGATAAGTGTAACAAAGTTATAGTGTTAGTTGAATGGATTGAATATATTTATACATAAACATACATCTTATTTTCAATATTGTTTTTTGCTTTTATAGTTATATATTTTTATACAAAGTAAAGCTTTTATGGTACGGCCACTTTAGGTAGTGGTTGGTATTTTTAACAACAAGAGGCTTAGGTTTGTGGATAACCTAATGTTTAGGGTTAAAGGGTGTTGAAAATCTACTATAACATAAAGTCTTGGTTCAGCAGTTTAAATACTTGGTCATAGAAATTTAAATAATTTATTGTTGCATATGTAACTAATTGACTGATTGCCTGATTGATTTAACATGATGTATAAAAGTAAAGGTTGAGTGTTTGAAAGTGTATTTTAACCTTGGTTTATGGTCTGAAGAAGCTGGCGTATTATTGCCAGTGAAAGTGCTTACCAAATAAAAGAGTCAGTTTTATAAGTCCGCTCTCCTAGTTATGTTTTGTACTACTAAGCTACCTATTAGCATTGCTAAGCACCATGCCACACCATGCAAACAGACATTAAAAGAAAGCAAAATAAATAATTAATTATATCTGGTTTCTATTTATAGATGTCTGGCAGATGTCACCTGTGCATGTATAAGCGCAGCTCAGCATTGCTACGCTCCGTGTCATGCAAACGGGCTTAAAAGAAAGCAAAATAAATAATTAATTACATCCAGTTTCTATTTTTAGATGTCTGGCAGGTGTCAGCTGCATATGTGTAAGTGCAGCTCAGCACTGATGCGCTCCGCGCTGCCACTCGCAGAAAAAAAAAATTAAATAAAATAGAATTCACACATATTTCTACCCTAGAAGGGTACATTACAGGAATTCTTTTCCTGTACATAACATCTATCCAAGAATTCCCTGGACAATCCACAACCATAGGACACTACACTACTGCCTACATGGATTCAATATCCCTGTTACTATGATCTAACTCGGCAGTGCACCATGATTAATATGCATGGCATGCTGCCGAGGGGGAAGCATGGCCGTGTACATGAGTACATTCCATGTAGGCTCTACATGGACTGTACACAGATTTTATTGAATCCTGGTGTATGTTTAAAACTGTACAAACAAATAATTTTTGCTTAGCTTTTAATATAAAACACTTTTATTACTCATATTATTCTGTCCTGGTTTGCAGCAGTGTGTAGCATTCACTGCCACTCTACTTCATGTTTTTCTGACAAGGACTTAAATCTTTACCCTTTAAGGTCAAATCCACTTCATACAATACATCTTGATAGCATAGTAATGCTCATAAATTATTTGTTTCATCATTCTGATTGTTTTTCAGTATTTATCTTTGACCTATTAAAGCACAATAATTTGATTCACAGTTTTCCAACAGATAAACTACAAGAAAACCTCAATTGAAAACATTAAAAAACACATTTTTGCAGGTGTCTCTCCCACTAACCCATCTTACTAAATAATATTGCAGTCTAAGTAGCTCAATAGGTAATATACTCACCTATGATGCAAAAAGTTGTGGGTTCTATTTCCACAACAGGTAATTGGATTAGCTCACCACCACACAAGGAAAGAAGCATTGTAAAGCGATATGTCTGGACATGGTGGAAAGACTGGTGGCAAAGCCTGTGCAAAGGCTAAGACTCGCTCATCATGAGCTGGACTGCAGTTCCCAGTTGGTCATGTTCATAGGCTCTTGAGAAAGGGCAATTATGCAGAACGGGTTGGGGCTGGAGCACCTGTGTATTTGGCAGCTGTACTCGAATATCTAACGGTAGAAAATCTGCGGTTAGCTGTTAATGCAGCTCGATGATAAGAAAAATCGTATTATTCCTAGGCATCTGCAATTGGCTGTCCAAGGTGATGAAGAGCTGAATAAATTGTTGGGCGGTGTCACTATTGCCCAAGGTAGAGTGTTTCCCAATATCCAGTCTGTGCTGCTTCCCAAGAAAACAGAAAAACCCGCAAATTCCAAATAAGGAATAATACTTCTGAAGACCTAAATTGTAAACTGCTAATGAAGGGGCTAAGACTAAAATATTTCTCATAAGAAAATGTATATAAAAAATTTGCAGTTAAAGATAACACCATGGCATACTGCTTTTGTGTCCCTAAAATACACAAAAGTTTAGTGGATCCACCAGGATGTCCCATAGTCTCTGCATGCAGTTATTTCACACATAACTTAGCTTTTTTTACATTCCTACTTGAAAGAAAAAGGAGAGGAGCTAAGGTCTTATATCAAAGATCCCTTTGATTTTTTAAGCAAAATCAGAAATGTAAAGTGGAAGAAGGACATGTTTTTCATTGTTATGGATGTTACCAGTTTATATACAAATATTGAATATGTACATGGCTTAGAAGCAATATTATTTTTATAAGGACTTGCCTAAACACATTTTATTATTGAACTAATACAGTTTTGTTTAAATAATAACATCTTTGAGTTCAATGGGGAACTTTATAGGCAGCTTCATGGAACAGCCATGAGGGCAGGTTTTGCCCCCATGTATGCAAATCTTTTCATGGGCATGTTTGAAAACGAATATGTATATAGTAATGAATTTATCAAGAAATATGTCATAAGTTATTATAGATTTATAGAAGATTTAATATTCATTTGTGAAGGGGGGTGGGAAGAAGTGAATACATTTGTACAAAAAATTCAGATAAATCCCTATAATATCAAGTTTGATGGAATACAGACAGGTGTTAAAGTAAACTTTCTTAATATAACTTTGCAAGGTATTAATGATGGTAGAATACAAACAAGTTTACATAGAAAATTTGAAGGGAGTGGTCATATACCGAATGGGGAAAGCTGTCACCCCCCCCCCCCCGTACACTATTAAATCTATCCCCTTTGGGGAATTTCTTAGAATAAAAAGAATATGTAGTGATAAAAAGTATGAGAAGGAAATAGAAAAAACAGCACACATGTTTGTAACTAGAGGTTACAAGGAAACAGTGGTGGAAGAAAATAAAAGGAGGGTAGTACAACAAAACTATACTAAATGCAGGTATAGCATGCAAGGCAGAGTGCATCAACAGGATGAACAAAAATTATGTTATGTGACCACATATACAGTGTTTACAGAAGTTTTAATAAATTTGGTAAAATATCATTGGGGTATTTTAGGGCGGCCACGGTGGTGCAGTGGTTAGCATTGCTGCCTCACAGCAAGAGGTTCTCCGGTTCGATCCTCGGCTGGGGTGCCTTCTGTGCGGAGTCTGCATGTCCTCCCTGTGGTCGCGTGGGTTTTCTCCGGGTGCTCCGGTTTCCTCCCACATCCCAAAGACATGCTGCAGGTGGATTGGACACTCTAAATTGGCCCTAGGTGTGCGTGTGAGTGTGCCTTCTGTGGAAGGTTGGGTGCCGGGCTGGCAACTCGACACCGTAAAACTCCACTGCCATTCAATGTGCGGACAAGGTGATCCGCTGTGGCGACCCCTAACCGGGAAAAAGCCGAAAGAAGAAGAAGATCATTGGGGTATTTTAGAAAAAAATAAATACCTTAATATAAAAGCAAATGAGTATCTCATGTTTTCTTATTCGAGAGGCAGAAGTATAAGAGATTTCTTGCTGCATGGCAAGTTTCAGCTGCCTGTAAGTCATATGAGTTTGGGGGTAGGTGCAACAGGTACTTTCCCTTGTGGAAAGTGCAGTTGTTGCCAGTATGTAGTAAAACGTTTTGATAAAATGAATGAAAAGTATTTTACATGTAAAGGGAGATTTTCCTGTGACAGTACTGGAATAATTTATGGTTTGAAATGTCCCTGTGGTAAGGTATACATTGGGGAAAGTAGAAGAAGTTTCAAACAAAGGTTGAGGGAACATGTCAGGGATGTTAAGAAGGGCAAAGAAGAAAGTCCTGTTGCATCACATTTTAAAGAATATCACAGTGGAAATATACAAGGCATACAAGCTACAATTTTGGGGCAAGTGCAACAAATGTATGACTGATATTAAAAGACAACTTTGGAAGTTAGAATCTACTTTAATTCTGAAATGTAACACTTTAATCCCGTATGGAATGAATCAAGAATGTCATCGGAAATGTTTTCTTTAATTAATTTGTCTGTGATTGGTTTATTGTTTGTAATCATGCTATTTAAAGATAGAATATGTGAAGTAGGGATATACTCTGTAAAGGCTGAAGAGCTGAGGCGCTAGAGGAGTCTGCATTTTACGCTTTGTATTTGCTTCTAACCAGATTTTATTGGATCCAGTGTGTGCTTATTTTACCTGTTTTGTGGGACTACACTGTGGATCTACTACTGGACTGGACTATAATTTTAATAAAATATAAAGGTAATCACTGGCTACTTTCCTTGTGTGGTGGTGGGCTGTTCTGTTTCCAGTTCATGGTGAACTAGGTAGTTGGATTAGTTTTTCCAATACAAGCACTGCGGTACAGTATAAGGGGGCGTGCTACAATCATGAGTGTGCTGTCTTTCAGATGAGATGTTCAACACTGAGGATCCATATGTTAGATTTGGTGGTAGCTCAGATAAATATAAAAGAAAAGTGGAAGTTCTCCTGTGCCCTGACCAACTTTCCCCAAGTCAGTGTAAATACAACTTGTGTGTCCCCTGAAAATGGGTCATTAGTCTAGTGGGACTAACCTGGTCAACAAAGTGTAAATAAATAAATACACCAACATCATGGTTATACAAAAAATGGAGAAAGAGACAAATAAGAAGTTTCTAAGATGTACTGCTGTCTTGCATTATTCAACACATTGAGGAAGAACTATCTGTGTCATTAGATTTTTTTAACTAAAAATCACCAAAAGAACAGCCAGCAACAAATTGCATGTAAGCTGATTCTCCAGCATAGAACTCTTCATATTTATCACAGGTTTCCAAATAAACAATTCCCCTTTACTAGTAAGCACAGTACCCCTTGCTGTCTATAACTATTTCAAAAGTTGGTACTGTAATATAATGTATATTGTGTATATCTACCAAAACTCAAAAGGCAAAAGTGAATGTGCAACTTTTTTGTCTCAGCACACACAAACACACCAAAAAATAAAATAAAATAAAATAAAAACCTGTATACAGTATCCCCTCACCTTAACTAAACCCCAGTCATTAAAAAAAATCCTCCAACTGACCAATCAAAAACCTCTGAGCTCTTCCTTTGATTTATGACATGTCATTACTTAGTTATTCATATGTCATACTTTGACCATCCCCCAAGAAAGTGAAGAACCACACAGCTCTTTTTTTCCTTTCACAAATGTCTGAAACTGAAGGTAAATAATAGTCCTGAACTACAAGTTGCAAGATAACATAATCTACTCTCAGAATAACAGAAAAACAAATAAACAATAATATTGGTTAAACAGGATATCCAGAATCCGGGTCTATATTAGAAGATCAAATGTTTAGGTGATCGAACATCTAAACATCGATCTAATATTGAAAGCAAAAAATGGCGAACAGCCGATTTAAAGCAGGGAAAGATTTCCCTTGGCCATTCACAAGATTTTGCCATTTCCGTACTGTTGAGCTATCTCAGAGTTGGTATATTTAGTTAGGGGGGGTGGGGGGAGAAGCCCCCCACTTAGTTTGGATGTAAATTTTTTTACCGGCCGATGTGCATGTTTCCCTGGGAGAATATTCTTAGGTTTGATATTAGACAATCAATGTTTAGGTGTTCGATCACCTAAACATTCAGTCTTCTAATATAGACCCTATAATCCAAGGTCTGACTACCATACATTTATTAAAATGGAGTGTAATTTCTGAACAGAAACAAAGTTAAGTCAATGCAAGGCAGATGGAACTCATCGAGCTATTCACTAGTCCACACTTCTTCTTCTTTTGGCTTTTTCCCGGTTAGGGGTCACCACAGCGGATCATCTGTCTGCTCATGATTGGCAGTGGAGTTTTACAGTGCTGAGGTACCAGCTCGGCGCCCAACCTTCCACAGAAGGCACATACATGCACACACTCACACCTAGGGCCAATTTGGAGTGTCCAGTCCACCTACAGCATGTCTTTGGGATGTGGGAAGAAACTGGAGCACCCGGAGAAAACCCACGCAACCACAGGGAGGGCATGCAGACTCCACACAGAAGGCACCCCAGCCGAGAAACAAACCGGAGAACCTCTTGCTGTGAAGCGGCAACACTAAATGCTGCACCACCGTGGCCGCCCATTCACTAGTCCACACTATATGAGCAGTAATGTTTTTCTGGGTAATTCTTGCATCCACGCCTGCTAATCATTAAGCCTCCTCTCAGCTGGATACAGCCCATTCGTGTTCCTACCTGTGAATGTTACCTACGATCAGGGTGTCACATAGGATTATGGTTCATCATTCAGGAAACCATGAAGGTACTGTATAGCCTTGCTCATGTAATTATGGCAATGAGGACATTTGTAATGGTCTAACCTCACCCCAGGGCAGTGGAACATTTGATTTGGGTCACCATCAAGGCCCACAATGCCTACATATTCAGTAAAGTTTACTACCAGGCAGAGGCTTGATGAGTTCAATGTTTAATTTCAGGCCACATGCTTGCATAGTTGCATCTGCTCTGTGGGATTGTGGCAGTGCACTGACGGCTGCACCACACCATCACCTCAGGATCGCATGCCTGTTGTCACCTGCCAGCTCCATCAAGTGTCTGAACTATATATTAATTTTGGGATATCTAGGCTGTAACCAGTACTTTATCTCTGTACACCACCAGAGCTGGCTAGCATATGACCAGTATGCACTGCCACCGTCCCTCAAAGCAGAAGGAATTATGCAAGCATGTGGCCTGAAATTAATTCCTGCCCCTGGATGAAGCTGTTGCTTACTATAATAATAAATTGACCCTAGCCCTGAGTAGCATCCTGCCTTCACCCAGAATGATACCACAGTATAAGGACAAAATGATTGACTTCAACAATTGGCTAAGCTTCTGGTTTCATTCAATGAGGATTCATTATCTGTCTGCCTGGGATGACATGATTGACAGACCACGATGCTTTGCCAGAGACTGTCTGCACCTGTCACCTCTGGAATTCAGGTTACTGGCTAAGGCTCTTGCCATCCCTATAGTGCCTTTTTAGGCAAAGATCAAAAGACAAAACCACCACTGTAACAGGTACAAGCATGCAAAATCTGAAGGTAATGCTGCTCAATGCTAGAAGTCTAAACCTCAAAATGCACTCTCTCGAGGCACTCCTAAAAATGGAGAACATCGATATCTGTGCAGTAACTGAGACCAGGTTCAAGGCTCCAGAGAGCACCCCTGCAATACCAGGCTAGAACTCTTACCACACTTTTCGGCCACCAAACCAGGACCGAAACACTAAAGGTGGAGGAGTGTCCATATTCACCAAGGATATTCACAACACCAGGCTAGTTGCCCAACACAATACGTCTGAAATTCTCCAGGTGCAACTAACACTAGGTAAGACTGCAGTCCAAACTGTAGCTTGATACAGATCCCCTACCATGCCCCAGGATTCTCACTACACCTTTCTAAATATACTGGAAAATATTAAGATACAACCAAACATCCTAGTACTGGGTGATTTCAACTACCCTGCCATTAACTGGGAAAACTACTCATGTAGCAACACCTTTGCCCAACGGTTCTTGAAATTCATAAATTCCAATGCCCTGGATCAACTAATCCTTAGTCCCTCCAGGGGCTCCAATATCCTAGACCTGGTCATTACCAACATGGAAAATCGATGCTCCACACCTATGGTCACCCCCTTGTTGGTCAGGTCTGACCATAAGCTAATCACCTTTGACATCCACATCCCACCCCCACCCCCCCAGTAAGGAAACATCTGTAAAAAACTTCTCCAAAAACAACTTCATGCTACTCAAGTCAGAACTGACAAACTTCATGACACCCATGCAGACAGGAACTGGAAGTTCAACTGCTGAACCCTACACTAAGGCACTGTACAAACACATCCACTCATGCATGAATCGTGCCATCCCCAATAGAACCAAGACACTCTCCTCCAAAATAAGGAAGCCAATCTGGTGGTTTCTTGCCATAAACAAACTTTACAACAAAAGGAAATAACTGTTGCAGAAAATAGGAACAGTTTCTTCCTTTTGTTGTAAAGGAAGAAACTGTTGCAGAAAAGAGGAAAATCCCAAGATGCAACAAAACTCCCTTAGCAGCCTCAGTAAGAAGCTGAGAGCCCTCATAAAATCCTCCAAAGCTAGTTACGAAAATAAAATTGACCAAGATTCCAAAGACAACCACAAGGCATTCTATAGCCATGTCAAGAATCTAAATGGCAATGCTCAGATCTGCTCTGAGCTACAACAGAATGGCATTAAATATACTGATCCCAAGGATATTGCCAATATCCTGGCAGATCGATTCAGTGCAAACTTCACCCCCCCCCTAAAGGGCTCATCTCAATACTGAAAGATTATCAAATTCTGGTAATAATGGCCACACAGGTAAAAAAACGCACTCTCCAAAGCTACGAATACAGCATCCACGGGACCAGATGACATCCCAGGCTGTATACTGCATGAACTACAAAAGAAACCTCACCTAATTGTCATGTTTAATCAATAGCCTCACCTCAGGCTTCATGCCCACTGAGTGGCGCACAGCTACAGTTATCCCACTCCACACGGGGGGATCCACCTTGGATCCTGGGAACTGACGCCCCATCAGTCTGATGAGCCTGATCTGCAAGGCCATGGAACGTATTATCATGGAACTTATAAACAAAGACATTGGCAACCTTCAAACACTGGACCCCATGCAGTTTGGGTTCGTGAAGGGCTGATCTTGTCTCCTGAACCTGATTGACTTCTTTGAGTCAGTCTCCAGAGCCATGGACAAGGGTAAGGTGGTCCACACAGCCTATCTGGACCTCGCCAAGGCCTTTGACGCCATCCCCTACTCTGGAATCATAGATAAAGTTACTAATCTGGGTATTAATCCCCACATCATTCAATGGGTTGCCAACTGGCTTACTGACAGAACCCACACTGTATAAGTAGCCGACTCCAAATCCAGCTCCAGACAAGTGATAAATGGAGTACCTCAGGGTTCAGTCCTGGGACCACTCTTGTTTGGCATCTACTTCTCTGAAGTATAGGCCAACACTAAGGGACTCTGGCTAACAAAGTTTGCAGATGACTGCAAACTGGGAGCCATTATTGATTCCCCAAATGATGTGGATATTCTACAAAAGGGCCTTACAGAAACAGATGCTTGGTGCCAGAGCCATGGGCTCAAGCTCAATGCCAAGAAAGGTATAGTTATCCCCTTTGGGAAAAACCATGTACCCGTGAATTACCACATAGGTGGCAGTACACTAAACACCGAAAGTGTGATAAGAGACTTAGGGACACAGGTGGACAGTGGGCTCATCTTTGATAACTACATCACCACAACAATCAGGAAATCCTTCTATGTGACACACATCATCACTAAGGGCTTTTCTTCCAGAAAAAAGGTCGTCATTGTCCCACTGTACTCATCCCTCATTAGACCCATTATAGAATACAACGCCCCATTTGGTATGTACCTCTCAAGACATCTGCAACAACTAGAAAGGCCGCAGAAATACCTCACTAAACGAATCACAGGCCTAAAGCAGATGCCTTATGCTGACTGTCTAAAAAAACTCCAGCTATACTCTGTCGTATATCATCTACTCAGAGGCGATCTCTGCTTAACATACAAGGCCATGTCAAACCCAGAGCTGATGGACATGCTACACTTAAAGAAATCCCAATCCCTCAGACACACATGCTCCAGGGATCTAAACCTTGTCATCACAATGAACAAAACATGTTGGAGGGATAGGTTCCTGACCCAGAGAATCCCCAGATTCTGGAATAGACTGCCCACACATGTCAGGCAGAGTGCCTCTTTGGCCCTTTTCAAAAGGAACCTTGATGATTGGATGGGAGATAGGAAATTCACCCCAGGGATCACGTCAGTCGCCCTGCTACACAGGGGTCCAGGGAAGTAAATACTGTGGGAAGAAATAGCCAGGGAATTGTTATGGCTAGGCTTGTATAGGCCCAAGGGCCGATAGCCTAGTACCAACCTATGAACCATCCTTGATTCTCATGCTGCTTCTTGCTCCATTAGGACCAAAATACAAATTGCACCATGGCTCTCTAAAGAAACCAAATCAAAAATCACACTCAGAAACAAGGCATTAGCTATATGGCGTACCACTAAAGTCCCTCTAGATCAAATTAAATATCGGCAATTAAAGGATGAGACAAAAAGATCCATTTTACTAGATAAAAAAACTTCTACTTCCATTTCCAACATTGAAATCAAAATAACCCTCAAATGTTTTGGGCAGGTATAAATAAACTACTGCACCCAGGATAAACTACTACACCAACTGCCTCAGCCTCTACTGATAAACTGCCAGAGGATGTCACTAACACCTTCAATAGTTTCTTCACTGAGACTATCCAGGCCCTAGCTAACCAGCTACTTCTGAGTTCCTCTAACTTACAGAATGCCATTCCCAGTACCCAGAACTCCTTTAGCTTCCTACCAGTCTCTACATCTTTTATTCATACCCTAATCAAAAAAACTAAAACCTACTACCCTGTCTGCTGATCTTCTCCCTGCTGAGTTTCTGCAAAAAGCTGCAGATACCATAGCATACCCATCTCCATTCTAATCAGTCATACCATATCAGAAGCTACAGTCCCCTCTATCTGGAAAATATCTCATGTCATACCACTCCATAAAGGTGGTAGCTCTACTTGAACTGTCTAATTTTAGACCCATAGCTATCTTGTCACCACTAGCTAAAATTATGGAAAAGTGCACCCATAAACAGCTTCTGCACTATCTAATCCAGAACAACCTACTGACTAACTCTCAGAATGGCTTCAGGCCACATCATAGTACCACCTCAGCCCTCCTCGCCTTCTCCAACACTATAAACTATAACAGAAACAATAACAAATTATCCTCAGCCCTTTTTTTGGATCTCTTGAAGGCTTTCAATATGGTTAACCACCAACTATTCATCCGGACTCTGAAAACAATTTCTTTAGACAATCATTTTCTCCAATGGTACCAATCTTATCTGTGTGATAGACAACAAGCCGTCCTATGGTAGAATAAACTATCCAACCTCCTACCCAACACCCTAGGTGTCCCCCAGGGGTCTATTCTGGGACCTCTTTTGTTTTCCATTTTCATTAATGACCTCCATACTTTCATCCCAAAAGCAAACTGCATTCAATATGGGGACGACTCCACTTTGATTTGCTTTGCCACCTCCCAGCTAGATTTGTAGACATTAACCCAGAATACTTTTAACATTGTTGAAAATTGGCTTTCTGATCATCGTCTAATTTTAAACCCCAACAAAACAAAGTTACTACTTTTTTCCCCCACTCGAAGGTCCTCAGTATTAACCTTGTCCATTAAGTCTAATAATGGCACCACAATCTCCCCAGATGTCTACATGAAACTCCTAGGTGTTATCATAGATAACAATCTTAAATTTGATATGCATGTCAATCAAACTATCAAAACCACCAATAAAACTTGGCTCACTATATAGGATTAAACCTTTCCTAACCCCACCTGCTAGAACTGCCATAGCCCACTCTTATCTACTCTCTACCCTTTTGTATGCCTCCCCTTTACTTACCAACTTAAACAAAACTGATCTTAATAAACTCTCTAGCTGCTGTAATCACATAGCTAGATTTGGCACTGGCATGCCCTACAGAACACATCACTGTAAAAACCTAAATTATCTTGGTTGGCTAGAACTGCCCAGCCTAATTCAGTACAACCAACTTATAGTGGCTGATAAAGTACTTAACCAACCTGAAAGTGCACCTGCACTTAAAAACATTATCTACTCCTATTACAACCTCAGACCATTTTGCTCATCTAATAGACTGGTAATTCAAACTGTCAAATCCACTGTCAAATCCAACAACTCAGCCGGTGCCTCTTTGCTTGCCAACTCTGTTGGCAAAACTTGGAACTCACTGCCTGCTGACATTACTCTACAGACTACTCTAACTCAATTCAAGAAAAGTCTCAAGCAGTATTTCAGCTCTCATTGGTTATGTCCTTGTTCCAAGCCTGACTAAATCTTTAGTTATATTTGTGTACCAATACTATTTCACCTGCAGTTTATTTGTGTTGTAATTTGTTAAACTGTATCATTAGTTTGTGAGGTTGTATAACTTACATGTCTCAACAGAGTCTGTAAACTGTGCTTAATTTGTATTATGTTATGTTTGCTTTTGTAACTACCTTTGGAGCTTTTCTCCCCAGGTCTCTGCTGAAAATGGACATGTATCCAGTCGGACTATCCCGGTCAACAAATGTAAAATAAAAATAAATAAAAATATAGGAATACAAGAACAAAGGACCAATAGTAGGAAAGCAATTCCAGGAACCATAATATGCATAACTGCATGCATCTTTAAGTTGATACACCTTTCAAGTAGCACTTCCTAAATCAAACAGGGCTGTACACAATAACCATGGTGTCAATCTGTGTCTAGCCAGACAGTCATCAAGACTAGCATTAATGGTAGCCAAAGTAATACTTTGTTTGACCTGTACTGGTAACTTATTCCATAAATTGGGAATATGTTGAATGGGTCTATATTAAATCAGTGAACACTTAAAAAGTGAACACTGATTTATCGACCCCATGTAAATGAAAGCTTACAATCCTGAACACTCCATGTTCCACAAAAAAAAAAAATAAAAATAAAAACTTCAAAACATTACATAAAGTGGGGAGCTTTGCCTCCCACACCTCCCGATGGGGGGGGGGGTGGTCTGTGCCCCCCAACCCCCTACTTAAATATACCAACTCCGAGATCACACTACAGTGATGAAAACGGCAAAGTAATGGAGGCAGCCAAGCAATTTCTTTCCCAGGGAAAGAAATTGCTTATATGCCATTTTGCTATTTTGCTGTTTTGTGCTTTCAAGTTCGATCAAGATGCATTCGAAGGATTGCATCTGATTTGATTATATAATAAGAACCATGTTAAATTTGGATCCCATCTCTCTACCAAGTCTTATTTGTTGGTGTAGATTTAACTTCTTAATGTGAGTGTTTATAGAGCCTCTATTTTTATGAAGAAATGGCAGGTCACATTGGATTAGACCTTTGATGGCTCAAAATATGAGACACAGGTCACCTTGGAGCAGACTCAATGCTACTGTGTGTAAGGACAATTGTCCTAATCTATCAGGATAACTGAAGGATTTAAGGCTTTAACGTTCTTCATTAGAAACTTTTGTGACATTTCTAGGTGTGAGATATGCTTGGATTTGTGCAAACCAAAGGGGATAGTGTATTCAGTGATAAGACTGATAATTTGATAACTGAAGAGTACAGATGTAGAATGGCTTCTTTGACTCTTAAAGATATTCCTCTGGAAATTAACTGCCCTAAATAGAGGGATTTCCTTGCTTTGCTGAAAACATGATGATCAAATATCAAAGGTTTGGCCACAGTACCCAGGTAACGTTAATGATATACACGAGAATCCTTCTGCCTTAACTAATGTAAATATCATTGCTAAATCTGCATAACTCCCAAAATGCTTAGAAGGCAAATAAACTTGCCTATTTTTCTTGATAAAATCTTTGGTCATTTTTCTGATGCCTGTTATTAAAATAGCTGTTTCCTACATCAGGTTTTCTCTATTTCCTGTTTAGCAACTTGCTGCCAGTCAGGTACATTATAAATAGGACTGACATGTATCATATTTATTGTTCAAAACAACTATAGCACCTTATTTTAAAATACATTTTAATTATATTCTGGTGATTATTTGATTATAAAGACAGATAATGACAAATTTAAAGCACACAGTATTAGGGCAAGAATAAAAACGGCAATTCCCATTTTAGAAAGAAGAGAAAACAAGTCAATTTATTTTTGCAATGTGCATTGGGAGTTATGTAGGTTTCCTGTTGGAATTACAATAGATTTTGAAAGATCAATGTTTCTTAAGCAGAACTGACAATGTAGGCTAAGATGTAAAGAAAATGAATGTCATGTAATCTGCCTGCTATTTAGTGCAGAGGACTAAAGTCTTACAATGTTAATGACCTGCTTTCTGTGCCCTGCATGCAAGGTTTGATTCCTTATACATTTGTTTGGCTGCTATGTGACTCTCAGGCAGTGCTCCCAAGATGGACCTGAAAAGGGACTATTGATCTAGTGGGCTTAAATACTGAACAAACAGGAAAAAGTCATGTCTGATTTAATATCGCTGCAACAACAAATCAGACTTGCTTAAGCAACAAGAATGTCTCCATCTTAGCTAAATAAATATATTAATACAGCATAATTTCTTGTATGGTTTAAAGAAAAAAAATGACTTCAGAATTTAATTTCTGAAACTGGCTATTCTTCTTTCTTTTCTTTTTTTTTATTTCCATAAAGTAACCCAGTTGACACAAAGTCTAATGAAACTGGGCTTTTTAAAAACCAGTAGCTTCTTGGTTTCTTTTGGGTAGTAATAGTTTTACATCAAGTATGATGAGAATGTTTTCATTTGTAAAACAAAAATTAGAAAATTTCATAGGTTATTGTTTTAGAATTTCACATTTATCTTCAGGGAAAATTTGATTACATACAATTAGTTTAGTCAATATTTTGTAGAGGGGAAGAAAGCACTTTATTGTCTATTAAAATCGTCAAAAATATTTTTTGGTTATAATAAGTGTATCCTTTAACACATTTCATGCAATATGTGCAATCCTTCACTTAGTTGTGTGCAGAATTTATTAAGGAGTAATCAGTACCCTGAATACTGTGATGACATTCAGCTTTATCTTGTACGTCACAGTGTATCAGTGCTGTTTTTATCTCCCAATGAGTGTCCATCCTGTTGTGGGTTGTTGAATACCTATAATTTGTTTCTGCTGTTTTATCCACTAAATAGGGTAAATAATATTTTTCCTCCCTTATAATAACCATTCAGCATTCTAAAGCTTTATAGTATGCTTGCTAAAGTTAATTTATAATAGATTACTGACATTTTGATGTAAACAATATTGATGCTTTCATACAGAAAATATAAGAGATTATGAACACTAATTTTCTGTTACAGATCGGAGTGAGGTAGCACGACTTCTACTTGACTATGGAGCAGATGCAGGCGTTCAAGATCATACTGGCTTATGCTGTTTAACATTGATGGTAGTGAACATGCCTCCAGTTGTAAGTAATTTCTGATAAGTCTCATCATTTGTGTCTAATGCAAAAAATGAGAGTTCTAATAGGGAGTTGACTGCAGAAACAGTATACTGTTACAATGTATCTCTTGGCATTTGTCTTATGTTCTCATATCACACATTGCTGATGCTCCTCTACAAAGGAAAGGTTTTTATCATGTAACGTGTTTCCTGTTAGTCCTGTTGCCAGCAAAATGGGTACAAAGTCTAGTAAATTTACAGACTTATCCTGCTGCAATAGTACATACAGTTTGAGGCTGCACAACATGGGTCAGCTATCATCTCTCCCAGAAGGCTTATACTATGACCTTCATAATTATAATTTATTTGCAGCAAAAACTTGTATTCATTTTAAGATACATTATACATGTGTTATTTAATAATGCTTGTAGAACTTATACAAAAACACATTATAATATAGATTGTAAAAGGGTGTTAGGTCTTTATATGTTTACTTGTTAATACTGTACTATTGAATCTGCTGGGACATCCATACATAAGCCCAAGTTTTCTGATGCAGAAAATGCGGTCCTTCCTTTTCCAGAGATGACAGCTCTTTGGTATGCAGGTAGCTGACCATCCTTACTGTGACCATGCTTGGGAAGATATTGTGATAAAGATTAATGCAGTTACTGACCACAGCTGCAGTTATGAAATGGTGTACCACAGGGCCAATTGTATTATACATGATGCCCAGCAAAGAGCATATCTCCTGGCAAACAAAGGTAGAGCAATGGGTGGGGTTTGGGCATTGAGTGTACCACCTCACATAGAGATGGAAGAGTTCCCGGCTTCTTTCAGAGGGAGTGGCACCTCTACAGAGTCCCACAGTGTGACTCTGGATGTTAGGTTAGAGCTGGACATACATCAGAGACAATCCAATGGAAATTCTCTATGCATGTAGACCTGTTTCTGCTTATCAGTTCCTGTAAATCCTCTGCACCCTTAGTCAGTATCAAATTTATCAAAGTCTTACTTACAGTATACATGTATACTGAGGGTTCAATATCCACAGCCATCTGCCCCAGGTATGCATGTAAAGTATTACTTTTTTATTTATGTTTATATTTGTATAATTCAGTTGCATGTATACCTCTGGTGCTGAGTAATATGTATGCTGGATAATTTGTGTTTTAGTTGCAACACAGGACATTCTATATCTGGCACATGCACTGTGGACCTGCACCCACCTGATATTGGAGGACCTACAGCCGCTGATAATGGTGGATGAATTGGTTTAGTTGGGAAGTACAGATTCAGCGTATTGGACACAGGAAATGAGGCCACTACATCCCCATTACAGATTATGGACATAGACTGTATGCCTTCAGATAACAAGACTACCTACATACCACAAGGAGGACAGGTGTCAGAATCTGTTCCTAGCATTTATAGGCAGAGAGGTTCACATAGGGGTGTGGATAATTATGCATGATGGAGACATGGTTACTGCCCTCCCCCTGAGGCTGGTGTATCAGTTGCCTTAATCCACTGTATGTGTCAGGCCATCATGGAAGTACAGGCTAGTACCATCACAGCTATGGTGGAAATAATGCAGGTGATGCAGGGTGTGTGTGATTACCTATGGGAGTGCATGTCCTTTTTGTGTGATTGCTTGGATAGACCCAGTCATACACTGGAGTATGCAATGTTTCTGTGGCTCACCTGCTAAGGATGATGTGCCATCAACAGATATGATTAACTACATCCTACATCTCCAGATGTTGGCCAACATGACCATTGATGACCAAGATCCCACTCCAGCAGTGCTGGCATGCATCTATCTATCTATCTATCTATCTATCTATCTATCTATCTATCTATCTATCTATATATCTATCTATCTATCTATCTATCTATCTATCTATCTATCTATCTATCTATCTATCTATCTATCTATCTATCTATCCCTCCCTTGTTAAACAGATTAGTTCCTCTAGGCTAGTGAATTTTTTTCAGGGAAGACTCAAGGTGGTATTTCTACTATTAGGGAAGAATTTGGCCAAGGCATCAATAGCTGCCCTGTGATCTTTTATATCCATCTCCCGAGTTACCACAACCTCAAGCAGGTGGGAACTGAAATTTAATGTCTCACCCAAAGACGGTGACATCTGTTGTGAAGGTATCTACTCCCAAGAGAGGCTGTACACATGGCTGTGACCATTGACACAGTGGCTTGTCTCATAGCAGACATTGTTCAAGGTCACACAGCACACCAGCATCTATCCAAGGTTATAGCACTTCCAGTGCAACTCCTGGTAGAGCCACCTCTCATAGCTGGTGGCATACATGGGATGCTAAACTCTCTGCCATGCATGCCCTGGACTTCAGACCAAACCACGGTGCTGCAACTACTGCTGAGGATGTGTCCCTGCAGACACCACCACAGCCCCCAGTACCTCACACTCACACTTAAACACACACACACACACACACACACACACACACACACACACACACACACACACACACACACACACACACACACACACACACACACACACATACACACATGCACACACAAACACACACACACACACACATGCACACACACTGACATGTCCCTTCAAAAAGCCTTTTACTTTAAGCAGCCCTCCCTATACATATGCACTCTGAAAGGGGATGCATACAATAGCATATTCTACTTTAATAATCCTCAGCACTCACATATCTCCCTGGGAAAAAGCATACATGCATGTGATCCCTCCCCCACCTGTGCAAATGATAACTGTGCCCTACTTTTTGTATATTATTTGGTTTGCCTATGTCTAATGCACAGTGTGACCAGACTATGCATGAGTTAGCACTGTCTGGTGCTTGTTTTGCATGAATCACTTTTAATGTAGTGTATCCAGAGCTGGATCATGGTCAAATGGGGCCCTAGGCAGTGAAATGGATTTCGCACCCCTCCCACAGCAGCCCCCATCCCCGCTCAGCCATTCCAGTGTCCCATTACTTGGCTATTTCTCTTCAGTTACCATAAACACTGTTCATACCTGTAAGTGTGCTTTTTCTTCTTTACTGCTCAAATGATTACAGATATTTGGATTTAAGTTTAAATTTTTATTTCAAATTGTATAGCACAAATACCGATAACTATTTGCTAAACTAACAATACAGTCTCATGATGAGAACAAACTTAGCATGAACAGTAAACTTCTTTGACCTTGTAACTCATATTCATTGAAATGACATTGAAATCCAGATTCAAAGAAAATGCATCTGGCCAGTGGTGGATTAAATTTACCTTTGTGATGTTTTTAAACCATGGGCTTCTTGCTGACATTTTAGAACCATGTATATGTGCATGTTTTCTTTATCCACCTTCCTGATTATATTAGATTATATTCTTTGTATAATACAACACTTGTTACAGTGTTATTTAAATGTGTAGTTTTGAACATTTTTCCACTAAGTAATGAAGCAATGAAACAAAACATATGAACCAATAATGAAAAAACTACACATTTCACAGCATTTCATCCATAAAAGACCACTCATACTTCTGTCATTACAATCCACCAATATCAGTCAATATGCATAATCTCTACATAAGTAAAGGTCATCTGAATAATTCCACATTAAAGAGATCTGTACCTAACAAAGAGGTTGCAAACAATTTTACATTTTAGTGTTTCATATATAAATTCAGTGCCTGCTGCTGTTTTAAAATTATTTGCATATGTCACTATGTCACATAAAAAAGGTTGATAAGCTAGTAATATTGCAATAGGGAATGGCTGGCAAACCAACAATAAGTTCATAGTTACTAGCATCTCATTCACAGGAGGACACACTCAGGAATGAAGCACCTCCATCCTGCTTAAAGGGCACCACAGTATCAGCAATCCATCTGTATGGAGTGGGAGTCAAACCCACAGCCTTCTGTCTCAAAGATAAATATGTTACCTGTCACTGTTAAACAAAACAGCTACACATTAAAAACAGACTGTGTATGGGCAACAGTAAACTTCTTTTCCTTTGAAAATGCAATGAAACTCCCAACTCCAAGAGCAGTCTGGTAGTTGGTCGAGAGGATTCAGGATCTTGTCTTCTTGAGCCTGAAAAAGTTCATTGACTAACCTGCCATTCTTAACAATGGAATTTCACACACACCTCTCAACTGTCTAGATTTTGCCTCACAATTTTGGATTGTTCCTTATAAAATGTGTGGTTTTCTGGCAAATCCCCAAGGATTGAAGTCATTAAATAATGACATTCATTTGAGTTTCACACTTCATATCCTTCAGAAATGCATGCTAACTCAGATCTTGTTATTCTAGTTAATTTTTACGTTTAAAAGAGCAATATTTAAAATCTCTCCCTATTTTCAGACCTTTATCCTACAGTTATTTTAGGCTTTGCCCAAATGCCTTGTGGCAAGAAAAGTCAAGAGGTATCACACACACACACACACACACACACACACACACACACACACACACACACACACACACACACACACGCACGCACGCACACACACACACACACACACACACACACACACACACACACACACACACACACACACACACACACACACACACACACAGTCTAAGCCACTGCATCTTTTCCAGTAGCACACCATACTGCACTCATGTGCTCATGTCCGTCTGGCATGATCATCCACTGTTGCTACTGCCTCCACTCTGTTTTGTTGGGAACTGCTTCCAATTCAAGTGCCCACCCTACTGTAACTGCTTCCTAAGTATGATTTTATTTAACATTGTACACACTGACACTATTTTTGCACATATGCCAGGGTCATACAGCAGAGCATCACCGTAGGAATAAGGATAGTAAATGCAAGCCTTCAGTAGCCCAAACACACACTCAGTAATGTTTCTTGCTTGCAATTGGGCATGGCTGTACCTATGGTCTGTTTGATTTTGTGGATTTCTTATGGGTGTCATGCTAGGGTTACAGGACATATCAAGCCTCACCATCAGCTCACCATCAAAGTGACCTTTGGGATATCACCCTATCAGCCGAGTAGTACAGGTCACATTTGTGTCATATCTGGGAGTTTTAATAACTAATACTGAAAAGTGTTATGGCCACAAACTCAAAGCAAAGCTTGTGTTCAACTCATTTTATTCCAAACAATAAATAGATAAGTGTTTTAATTCTTTTGTAAAAACCTCTTCAGATAAAAATTTTTAAAAGTCACATCATATTTATATGCCAGTTAGTTACAAGTTAATTAGCGATAAACCATGTGACCACTGAACCCCCATCACATTGTGGTACATTTAAAGCACTTCAGTAAAAATTGAGGCTAAAAGCTCAACTCAAGCCTGAATGAGCATTTAAATATTAAATACTTGTTGAAAACAAAACCACTGAATTAAGCCTGTCTTGGGTACCCTTTGTTATGTTCAGTTTAATTGTTTGTTTTCCATTGTGGATTTCATTACTTCTGTACAGTGCCCACTGAGTATATTTTAGAGGGGATCTACGAATAGTATTTTATAAAAGAATTATGATACAGTATGGTAGTTCATTCATGAGATTTTTACCACAATATGACATATATTTTCTTTATTGAAGAGACAGTTTAAATATTGTGATTGATTCTGATGAATCCTTGTGCTAATAAAAAATGAAAGTGCTAAATCTTTCAATATTTTTTTGTTTTATTCTGATGTGGGAGAAAATTGGAGTACCCAGTAAAAATGCAACCACTGAAATATTTGTGTGCTTATATCTAGATGTACTACAGTACAAAATTAAATTCAAACAAAATAATCCAAAACATGTTGTTGTTGTTGTGTCTTTCGGCTTTTCCCGGTTAGGGATCGCCACAACGGAACTCCGGTCCGCTAATGATTGGCAGTAGATTTTTACGTGCCGAGTTGCCAGCTCTGACGCACAACCTTCAACGAAGGTATGCCCATTCACGCATGTCTCCACACAGAAGATGCTGTAGCTGAGAATCGAATGGGACAACGTCTTACTGTGAGGCGACAACGCTACCGCAGCACCACCACCGAAAACCAATAAATCCATAAAATACTGATTCACATCACATAACACTAAATGACATCATTCTAGATGCAACAGTTCCGAAAAAAAGCAAAAAAAAAAAAAGGCAAGGAAAGCTGGGAGCAGGTTAACTGTGTCCTATATGCTGTTGTATTGTATGGAGGAAGGCATGCCAAATATCATGAAAAAGAAGGGGGAAGAGGGAAGATGTTTGTACTACAACAGTGATCTATTCAAATATCTGTTGTTATAGCAAGTTTATTCACATAACCATACTATGTTATCATCAGATCATTTTGCAGTAGCATAAAGTTATATAGGATGATTGCCAAAGCTTAGACAGAAAAGGTGAAGGAAGCAGGACCAGAGTGCAGAAGAACCTGGAAAATAGACCTTGCAAATCATGTACTAGCAACAGAGAAGGAGGAAGTTTTATAGTGTTGGTGTAAGTATGCTCAAAGGACCATGCTGCTGCCTAAAGACTAGCTCTAGAATCCACCCTTTTCCAAAAAGCCCTGGAAGTAGCCACAGCACTAGAGGAGTATGTCATAAAATTTGAGGGGGTGCATTTGCAATTGTGAGAACAGCAGACCTGAATAGCATGACAGAGACATCTAGCTATAGCTTGCTTGGTGACTGGTTGCTCTTTTTTCTTACTTTTAAAGGAAACAGACATAGCCTTACATTCTGAAATCTTTTGTCTTGACAGGGTAGTATATGAGTGGTCGCTGGATATCCAGGGAATGTAGAATTCTCTCTTCCCTTATCTTAGAGTCAGGAAACAATTTAGGGAGATGAATAGATTTTTCAATGTAAATTCAGAAATAACTTTTGGGATGAAGGAAGAATTGGTTCTAAGAGTCACACTATCCTTGCAAAAAAAAAAAAAACAATAATAGGCTGAGTAGGCAGGAGGTCTTGCAACTCAGATATCCATTTAGTCAAAGTCATAGCAGTAAATACATTTTGGAAACTGTTTGAAAGGTCAAGACCTGCCTTGGCAAGTCCCATATGTGGAGACTGATCTTCTGAAAATCCTGACTTACATGTACTAAGTACAAGATTTCCATTTCTCTGAATATTTTCTTTTCTCTCAGGTATACCAATCTTAGCGTGTACATTTGGAGGTGGTGGTGATTTTGAGACATAATAGGATCAGTATACATGCATCACAATTAAATGGGGGCATTAATATATGCAAATAAGCAATGAAATAGTGGTTTTGTGATTCAGATGTGACTTATTCGTGTGAAATATGCAAGTGTCTAGTGGCATAATAGTTACATGAAGGATCACAGCAAGACTGGATAATTGGAGACAATATCAAACAATCCCAGCAGTGCAGACATATGTGCCAATAAAATGTAACTGCATAACTTAGTAACATGCACTAACTGACCAGCAAATATTAGAGTACTACCAAGTGAGCAACAAGTTACTGAGGACTGTCTTTTTCATATAACAACTGAATACAGAGATATGTTTCATGAAAAACAAAGCAACCGAAACAAACAGGGCAGTGGGGTGCAAACCAGTGCAAACTATAGAATGCAGTGCATTAGCTGTTCAAGATGTTCATCAGACAAAACCACAAAGTAACATGTACAAAAACATGTTATAGGTACCAGCCTTCCATATGTCCATATGTTATAGGAGACATATCACATAGTTGCAGTAAACATACACACGTTGAAGGGCACAGAACATACCACACTATCAGCGTGGATCATCCATAGCTTATTCCATGGGGTACACCATAAGATATGCCATGGGATGCTGTTATTTTGTTTCTTGATGTGTCTCTTGGGTGTTGAGTTCCTCAGTGTATTCGACAGGGTGTTTCTCATGTTGACTGTGGGCATTCCCAAAGGTTTTCTGTTGCGTATTCTACAGCAAAGCTTAACAATACACAACTGCTTCCCTGCTTGGAGTCTGTCACTTGTTTTGTGCATTCCAAAGAGATGATGAAGTGGTGTATGGGTTCAAGATATTTATTGTACATAAACACATTAGGAACTGTTAAACTGGAACATAGACTTAAGCTGCCTGACTGACTCATTACTTCAAACACACTTGCAAGTGCATCTCCATTCATGACTGCATTCACTCTGGCTGATTGTATAAAATGGCACTGATCCTGCACATGCTCAGTACTTACGTTGCTGAAGAAAAATAGCTGAGTCCACACTGGCTGTCACAAACTTTATTACATAAAAACGTCTATAAAAACTTTTATAAAATTGTGAGCACTTTCAGGATAACCCTTCATCAGACAATACAACAACTCATAAAAAAGCACTTTTATATCATAATATAAACCTGTTATCCAATCATCTCTTTACCCGCCTCCTTCTTAAGGCTGGTTTTAAAGGTATACTTGTATTTAGACCTGGAGGATGGTCTGCAGCTAGTTCTATTATCCACTGCAACTCTTTACACTCAGTAAAATTCAATATATCACCCCCTTTTATTCATGTGGGTAACTTGCATAACCATAAACTGAAAACTATGTTTTGGATGAGTTGTTGTATTGTCCTTCATGACAGCCAGTGTGGACTCAGCTATTTTTCTTCAGCAACGTTTGTACTTTGACTAGTGGAGTCCTTAAGAAGAGGAAAAGAGGTTTACTTGCAATTGATTTGATTTTGAGGCTTTTTCTCTTCGCATGGCTGAACAACGAGCAGAAGATATTGAACTTGGATATTAACCACACAAATAGTTTAATATAAATAAGGAGATGTATAAGTTTATTGTGGTCCCATGTCTGAATCCTTTGCTTAAGATGGATTTTAATAGTACTGGTGATTTACAACAAGAAAGCTCCATGGAGAGAACTGACAATGAAACCTTTTACAACTTGCTAAACTCATTTGATGGCCTAACACGCAAGTTGAAATGGCTGTAATGGCAAAGGTTTCACATGGAGGCTTGCCAACAATATAAAATAGTCCCTAGAGGTACGCGGGTGTTATGCATGCCAGCTCAAGGTGAGATGCTTCCTGAACTACTTGCAACGATGGCAACAAATAAATGTAGAGACTAGCTATCGTTATATGCAGCTTTTGATAGATTATTTCTCATCTACAGAACTTCTGTTATGTAAAGATATTAAAAAAATACAGAGTGAAATGGAGCAGAATTATATGACTGAAACTTGCCAAAATAAGTTTCTTGAGACTTTGAATAATATAAAACTGTTCGAAAATAAGTTACGTGCCACCAAAATTAAAAAGATCCAGAGGGACTATAATGATTTTGTTATGGGGCAGATATTCATGTGGCAGAGATAACCAACAATGCAAAGAAGCCATTCGGAAATGATGAATAATCAACAATGTCCAGTATTGTTGATGGAAGAGGAGCAGAACCAATTCGCTCCAAGGACGAGAACAACGAACTGAGGAGACCAATCCAGTCATGGTATCTAGAAAAGCTTCACCCAACAATACAGAAGCAGCTACCAGCATGGTGAGTTTGTCACGGCGTGTGGATGAAACGGATTTGCAAATGGACAATTTGTTCGTGACTTCAGGGGTAAGACCCAAAGCAGTTAGAGGATTAGAAGTTGGAAAGGGTTTGAGTTTTCCGACCTTTCTGGTGCCAGTATGCAAGAAGAGCGTGAACCTGAGAGGCTGTTCCCAGCAACGAGAAGTGAAGTGACAGAAAATAGTGGACTGACTGTTATTGGTGATTATAATGTATTTAATTTATCAGATGTGGTGTTGACGTGAGAACAGTTAAATGTTTTGGGGAAAGAACTAACATCCATACCGAGCAGAAGCTCGACAGTAAGTGACGTGATTTTAGATCTATGTTTGGGTGGAATATTGCATTAAGGGAGATATATGGTAATTGTTTACGTGTACAAACAACAACATTGAGACACCCCAGTACGTCTGTACCAGTATTACATCCCACCATACAAACCTTTTTAAAAACATGTGAGATGGAGATAAGGAAATATTTTGATAATAACCACTGCAAATTTGATAATTTATCAGCTTTAGAGAAGGCAGCTCTAAATTCATTAATGGAAGATCAGTGGATAGTAATTAAATCAGCAGATAAAGGCGGAGCTGTCATTGTGATGAACACAACGGCATATTATTCTACTACCAATGAGACCAATAGTCTCAGGCAGGGACTGGATAAAAGAACATTTGTCAATGTGGGTTGAAACCAAGTTAATAAGGAATAGTACAATGTTATTCTAGAATATTTAAAGATACAAGGCATTTTTAACTGGATTATCAGAGGTGGTTAGAAATGAGGAAATGGCTAACATCTTAATGGTTACCCTAGATGTTAATAACCTTTTTACTGTTATCTCCAATAAATATGGTTTCAGGGCTATAAGCAAAATACTATTTGAAAAGAAAGGTTATAATGAAAACACAAACTGATTAATATTAGAGGTTTTACAGCTAATATTATTGAGTAATGTATTTTTATGTAACGGGGTACATTATAGACAAAAACAGGGTGTTGCTATGGGCACACCCTGCGCAAATTCGTACGTCACCCTTGTGTTGGTGTATTGTGTGGGAAGAGGTTAATGTTTTTGCTGATAGACATTGGTGGAGAGACAGTTTATTACACTATGTTCAATTTGTGGATGATATTTATATATTATGGAGAAATAGTGAGAATGAGTTGAGGAGGTTTATTGAACATCTTCAGACAACCACTAAGTTCCTGCGATTTACTGTTAAGAGTGATTTTAAAACAATAGATTTTTTAGATGTACGGATAATGAAAAACGGGACAGGTAGTTTGTCCACCTCTTTATACACGAAAAATTGCCGGAGTAACCACTACTTAGATTTTTCCAATATGCATCCTAGACGCACTTTTAAGAACATAGTAGTGGGACAGCAATTACGTACATCAAGATTATGTACAGATGATACCGTTTTTGAAAAGGAAATAGAAACGTTCTATAATTATATGCAACAGAAGGGATATACACATAATATAATGGATGAAGGGTTTGAGTTAGTTAAGAGAGATAGAGAAAACAGAGCCAGACCATGGTTCAATGCCTCAGGTTTACAGCAAAATAATGTTGCACGTTTTGAATCAAGAAACAAATCTAGGGTTATGTTGTGATATAGTAACAACATAAATGGTATCTGTGAGATAATTAAGCAAAACTGGAAAATATTGTTGTGAGGACAAGTTTAAAGGAATACTTGAAGAGAAACCAAGTTTTGGCTTTAGACGCAGTAGCAATTTGAAAGACCTATTGTGCAAAGAACCTAGAATGAAAATTTTAAAAAAATTGGTTTCAGACAGGGTAGGCACATTTCCCTGTAGGCATTGCAAAGCAAGTTCAATGATCAGTAAGAACAATCAAGTTGAGCATCCAGTTAATAAAAGGAAATACGTTTTTAAGTTGTATGCTAATTGCCATACAGAAAATGTAGTTTACCTAGCAATGTGCCAATCATGCCCCAGCTTTTATGTGGGTAAAACCAATTGCAAATTGAAAACTAGGATACTTCATCACATGTCAAGCATAAGGCAGAAAGATGAACATGATGCCTTATATGCACATATCCCTAGGAATCCAGAACATAGTTTTCAGTTTATGGTTATGCAGGTTACCCAAACGAATAAAAGGGGGGATATAATGAATTTTACTGAGTGTAAAGAGCTGCAGTGGATAATAGAACTAGCTGCAGACCATCCTCCTGGACTAAATACAAGTATAGCTTTAAAACCAGCCTTAAGAAGGAGGCGGGTAAAGAGATGATTGGATAACAGGTTTATACTGTGATATAAAAGTGCTTTTTTATGAGTTGTTGTATTGTCTGATGAAGGATTATCCCGAAAGCGCTCACAGTTTACAAAAGTTTTTATAGAAGTTTTTATGTAATAAAGTTTGTGACAGCCAGTGTGGACTCAGCTATTTTTTTTCAGCAATGTTTGTACCTTGACTAGTGGAGTCCTTAAGAAGTGGAAGAAAGGTTTACTTGCAAATGCTCAGTACTTATATGTATATGCTATCTAGCTACAATGGCTGACTTGGCTCAATATTCACACTGATCTACATCCTTCCTCTTTAATTTGTTCGACATGCAATAGGAGAACAAAACATTTTAAATGCTAGATATCACAACAACATTTCAACAACAAATAAGTTCAAGTCCAAGTTGCGGTGTATTTCAGATTGGGTCTGGAAATTCTACCCAATCTGGTCACATAAAAATTATGATTGGGTTTAGCAACAGGGACAGTCTCTGGGAATTCTTTCTCAATTGGAACTTCAGCGAATATGTCAGGATTACTTGACGAAAGTACACTGTCCTCTGGAATTTAAACAAGTGTAGAGCTGCTCTTAGAAATAGAGTCTCTGGCACAGGCAATGTACTGTGTCACTGATTCAGAGACTAGAATTATGTCTTCGATTCCTACAGAAATCCATTCCTTCAGATTGTACTATGTAAGATCTTGGTTCTTCACAAAGATTTTTGATGATATCCACTCAGTCATATCCTTTAGATGTTTGCATTCTCACAATCTGTCCTTGTCTTAATAGTCTGAGAGGTTTGCTGGACTTACCATAGTACAATTTTTGTGACTGACATTTTTTCAGAAGTTGAGCTTTGACCATCTTGTTGTTCTTCACACTTGGTATTAACAATTGTTTTCTGATCGGTGAAGTTATTCTCATCTGTCTGGACATTAATCTTTCAGCAGGTAAACCAAGCAAGTTATCTTGAGGAATGTTTCTGAGACTCAGTAAGGAAAACAACGGTACCATCTCTGTTGGCTTTCTCTAACAAACATTTTGCACTTTGAACTGCACACTCAGGTAATCCATTGGACTGTGGATACTCAGGACTGCTAGTAACATGAACAAAGTCCCAAGACTCAGCAAATTTCTTAAACTGCTAACTTGTAAACTGTGCACCATTGTCAGAAATGACTTTGTGTGGACTACCATGGACAGAAAAATGTTGCTTCAATTTAGTAATAACTGTGCTGGACGTTAAGTTAGGAAGAAGGTCACTTTTAAACCAATTCAAGTAAGAGTCTACTAACACTAAGTAATGCTGATCATTCCATTCGAAAATATCAGTAGCAACCATCAACCATGGTAATTCAGGAGTCTGAGTCAGTTGAAGAGGTTCTTTTTGTTGGTGTGATTTAGTACTATTGCAGGCTGAACATGCTAGAGTTTCCTTCTTTATATCTTTTGACATAGAAGGCCAAAATACTATCTCTCTTACCCTTTTTTTGGTTGAATTGGTACCTGGGTGGCCACGATGCAAAATTTTGATATATTCCTGTTGTAAGGCTTTAGGAATTACCACTTTAGGACCTTTTATGATGATTCCATCTTCCATCATGAGCTCGTCTCAGTAAGGACAATACTGCTGTAGGTCAAGTGTTAGACTGGTTTGTCACAGAGGCCATCCCTGACTGATAAAATTTTTTCAGCTTCTGGAGAATTGGGTCTGAAGCTTTGTAATTTTTAAACTTATTAAAACATAACTACAAAAAAGTTTTGACTTCCCTAACTCAAAGTCTGCTTTCTTGCTTTCATGTTGCCCTGTTGTTTGTCTGAGCACTTGTGACAAAGCATCAGTCAGGTATAAATATTAGCCTTTGCTGTAGACAATATTGAAATTGTACTTTTGCAATTTTAACATCATGCAATGCAAGCGTGCTGGGGCTGTATGTATAGGCTTTTTCAAAATTGTCACTAGAGGTTGGTGATCAGTCTGTATTTGGATAGGTCTTCTATAAATATAATCACTGAACTTCAAACATGCTAACACTACTGCCAAAAGCTCTTTTTCAATTTGTGCATACTGCATCTCAGTTGGGGTTAAAGTTTTGGATGCATAGGCTACTGGTATGCCTTCTTGAAGACATGCTGCACCAAAATCATACTTTGAAGCATCACACAAAAGAATTACAGGTTTGTGAACACCATAATATCTCAGTATGAATGGATGGCAATTTTCTGTTACAGAATATCAAATGCTCTTTGGTGTTGTTCTAACCAAGACCAGTTTACATTTTTGTGTGTCAACTCATGTAGTGGTGCAGAATGCTCACTCAAGTCTGGGATGAACTTTCCTAAATAGTTGACCATACTAGGAAAATGTTGTAAAGATGTGACATTTTCTGGAACTGGCATCTCAAGAATTATTGCCTGCTTAGATGGGATCTGGTTGTAAGTCAGAACTGGTAAGCAAATGATCCACATAAGTAACTTATTTCAGCTAGAATTTGCATTTCTGAGGATTCAGTTTAAGACTGACTTCATGTGCACGTCTAGAACTTTCTTAAGGTTTCTGTCATGTTCGTCTTCAACAGTATTTCCTAAAATAATGTCATCTACAATGACAGTACAGGGACAACCAGAAAAATGTTGTTCCCTCGCATGTTGAAATATTTCACTGGCAGAATTTATCCCAAATGGCATTATCAAAACTCTATACCACCCACATGGTGTACTGAAAGTGCTTAACAATGTAAGATTGGCGATCCAGCGAAATTTGCCAAAATGAACTTTTTGCATCTAAGACTGAAAAAATAGTGGCATTTAGCATAAGAACAGCTACTTCTGCTATGTGCATTGGATGAGGAGGACATTTTAGGGCTTTGTTTAAATCTCTGGGATCAATACATATTTGAATATCATCTGAGATTTACTTATGAGCTAGATCCTGGAGGATACCCATTCAGTCGGTTCTTTTACTGGAGTAATTACACCCAAATTCATCATTTTGTCTAGTTTTGCTTTTACTTTGCTCTGCATTGCTACCCAAATCTTCCTTGCTAGTCTGAAAACTGGGCTTACTTCATGATTTAACTTAATGGAATATGTAACAGGAAGTTTGCCAAGTTTGTCTTGGAAAATATCACCATATTCACAAAAAATATTAATACCATTGTTATTCATGCTTAGATGGTGGACATCTTTATTAAATGATATCAGTCCCATTCTCAAACTGTCTTTGAAGCCTAACAGTGACTGCACATGTGTTTTGACTAAGTAAAACTGCAAGTCATAGTTGTTCCCAGCAGAATGGCATGTGAGAACTACTGCACCATCAGTTTGAATTTCTTCACCACTATAAGCAACTAGTTTTGCACACTTTGCTGAATCAAGTTTCTCACCAACCTTTACTTTGGCAAACATTGTGCTGATATAATATTGCACTTGGATCCAATGTCTACTTTAAGCTCTACAGGTTTCCCATTAATTCATACACTATAAAATATTTCGCTCTTTGCTGACAACTGATAATCTACTGTATTATCTGTTTCATCAATCACTGAGACACCATCAACATAAAAAGTTTGCTCACAGCTCTTAATATGATCAACTTGCTTGCTTGGATGCTCTCTTTTAATAAAAGATTGTGCCAGTTTAGACTTCCAAAGCTTTTTGAAATGATTCCACTTTTTACATTTGTGACATTGCCGACCAAAAGCTAAACACTTTTCTCATTTAGGTTCATGGCTGACCCCACAATTACAACAGTTAACAAGATTAGGTGCTGTGGCCCCATTCGGTTTATGGTTAAAACTGGGTACTGCCACACTCTTTGGCTTATATCTCTTTTTCATCTTTACTTTCCATTGTACACTATCAGCATTCACACTGGCATAAACTGCAAGTATGCCTTTCTCATTCATAAGCATATTTGTGTGCTTTTCTGTTAGCTCATGTATTTGACAAATCTCTATGGCTTTGCTTAACGTTAAACCACTGTCTCAAAGCAAAATCTTTCTCATTGCATCATTATTAACACCACACACAAGCCTGTCTTTTATCACCTCATCTTGTAAATCCCTAAATCTGCATGTTTCAGTTATATTTCTTTAGTCAGTAATATATGCTTCTATAGTCTCACCAGGCTTTTGATTTCTTGTGTAAAATATGTACCTTTCCATTGTAATATTCATTTGAGGGTTACACATTTCTGTAAATTTACATTTTTAAGCACTCAGGGTCATACCACGTTTCAGCCTGTGTTACAATATGGCAGTTCGCCTGCTCCCCTGCATGCATAGCAGGTGCATACAAAAATGAATGTCCCCTCTCAATGGCTTCTGAGCCAGCTAAATTGAGGAGTATAAATACTTTTGTACATGCATCTTTATCAGAAAATGCAGCTAGTATGAAAATATCAAATTTTTGCTCACACACCCTACAATTCTCAGCAATATTGTTATCAAACACCAGCGGTCCAGGTCTGTGAAATCCTTCTACCCAAGGGTGCCTGCAGGCAGGTGCAAGAGGGTGCACTTGCACCCCCCTGGAATCGGCTGCCAGGAAATTAATTTACTTCTAATTTAAAAAAAAAATTTTAAGGGCATTCTTCTTTAAGAACTCCCTTTGCGTCCAGTCATACAAACAGAACAGGTGCTTGTGACCTGTCTTCGTCTTCTCCATATGTGCGACCGATGGTTTACGTCTTCATCTTCTGCATTTGCGTGTGGAATTTGAATTCCAGAAGCCATTTGGACTCCTGTCGAGCGTATAAGTGAGAGGTAGCTGTGTGCATGTGTGTTTTTAAGTGTTTAAGAGGTGTGTGTGTGTGTGTGTGTGTGTGTGTGTGTGTGTATATATATATATATATATATATATATATATATATATATATATATATATATATAGATAGATATAGATATAGGACGTTTGCTCGAATAAGCAAACATTCAAATCCATAATAACCGAACACACTTTAACGAAAGTGCTTTTATCGAAAAAGCGCTTTCGTTAAAGCGTGTTACAAACAAAAAAAAAAAACCCACTACATTAACACTTTAGCGGGGGGGGGGGCTTTGCCCCCCCATGCCCCCCACTTTAATATTCTCCCTCCGAGGCAAAAAGCACTTTCGCGTAAGTATGCCCGGCCATTTGGGTTTCGGATGTTTGCTCATTTGAGCAAACATCCAGAACCCACATATATATATATATATATATATATATATATATATATATATATATATAATTTTAGGGGAGTGTTTGACGTAGAGATTGTGAGGTCTAAGCACTTGAGAGTGCATAAAGCATTGTGGTAATTCAAGCTCATTTAGTTGTTTTAGAGACTGTGGAGGGTTTTGGGTGGTCGCGGTGGTGCAGCGGTTAGCATTGCTGCCTCACAGCAAGAGGTTCTCTGGTTCGATCCTCAGCTGGGGTGCCATCTGTGCGGAGTCTGCTTGTCCTCCCTTTGGTCGTGTGGGTTTCCTCCAGGTGCTCCAGTTTCCTTCCACATTCCAAAGTAGGTGGATTGGACACTCTAAATTGGCCCTAGGTGTGCATGTGTGTGCCTTCTGTGGAAGTTTGGGTGCCGGGCTGGCAACTCGACACCGTAAAAACTCCACTGCCAATCATGAACAGACAAATGATCCACTGTGGTGACCCCTAACTGGGAAAACCCAAAAGAAGAAGAAGAAGAGACTGTGGAGTGTTCTGTTTACTGTAGCTTGCTGCAGATTTTGCTGTTTTGTTGTAGCATGCCTCTAGGTTTAGTTTCTGAGTGGCCTGTATGTTTAGAGTTATTGATGATGCATAAAGGAGTGATGAGAGAAGATATGATAATGCAGTAGATTTCCTGGCAGCATTTGGAAGGTAAAGTTTTGCCTTGTAAAGGAAATCAAGCTTTTGACGGGTCTTTTTGATGGATTGCTGTGTATACTAGCCACATTTTAGATTGTCATATGTAGTAATCCTTAGTAACTTTGTATGAGATATTATTTCAGTTATGGTATTACTGGCTGAAAGGATTATAAATTCATGTTTTTTTTTGTTGGACAGCTGCTTTGATGTGAAAAGCATTAGCTTGCCTCTCTTTGGGTGTAGGAATAGGTTTGCATTAGATAGTATTTAATTAAGAAGGATTCTTGGGAGATTGCTTGGAGTTTTTGTTATACTGCAGGCATAGCAGATGAGAGTGGACTAGTCTACATTCTACACTACAGCAGTATGTTTAAACACTTATGGCTGTTATTTAGGAAAGATGATAAATAGCAGAGAACCAAGTAAAGAACCACGGAGAATGCTGTCAGAGACTGTACTTATTTATTTACTTAACATTTGTTTACTGGGAAAGTCCAGCTGGGGCGTAGTAGCCCAGTTTCAGCAGAGGCCTTGGGAGAAAAGTTCAACAGACACTATACAAAAATAGGAATTAAAATCATTGACATTTGTACATTACATACTTATGTTACATTACAGACATTGTATTACATACGTATGTGGCATTACAGACATTACATTGTTTGAACATCCTTCATATATACAAAACAGCTCAATCAGTCAGAAGATCCAATTTGTATTGTACAATTAGAGTAACGTCATTTGTTATACAGTGGTTGTATTACTTAAAAGCAGTTATATTACTTAGGGTCAAGAAATAGAAGGGGTAGATTAAAATACCCATCAAATACAGGAGATAGGAGGAGAGATGACAGAAATGG
Organism: Protopterus annectens; assembly: GCF_019279795.1. Lineage (NCBI taxonomy): Eukaryota > Metazoa > Chordata > Ceratodontiformes > Protopteridae > Protopterus > Protopterus annectens. Next base: position 89,306,211 of record NC_056732.1, on the reverse strand, counting down.
ATATCTATGGGGGGGCAGATGAGGTATCAGAGGCAGAGGGGGTGTATGGAACAGCAGCATAGGAAGACGGGAGTGAGAGTAAGAAGTGTGGGAGAAAATCTATAAGATTAAGTATTTATGTGTTTATGGGAAGGGACTGGTTAGGTTAGTTAAAACTTGTAGATAAAGGGTTTAGTCTGGTAGGAATGATGAAAAATCTGTTTGCCATTTAAAGCCTGTTGTCTGTTGCTAAGATAACAATGGAACAAAGGGAGTGACAACAGAGACAGACCAATGGAGGCTAGTTCAGTTAGTAGCTTTTGGTGAGAAATGGTATTAAAAGCTAACTCAAGAAATAGATTATTTCTATGGAAGCTGATAGTGTCACTGAAGTTAAAGAGAACAGTAGTGGCACCATGATTTGGGAGAAGCTGTGTTGTGTTGGTGAGAGGAGTTTATTTTCTATGATTTTTGGAGAAGTTGTGTCTATGTATTTTTCTAGAATTTTTGATAAAGGAGGTAGCATAACTATAAGACTGTAGCTGGATAGATTGTTGGACTTCCCACCTTTTTGCAGGGGTATAATGTATGAGTTCTTCCACAAGGTAGGGACATAGGATTCTTTAATGGAGTAGATAATCAATATGGAGAGTAGGTAGCCAAGTATGTCTGCTGCCATCTTGATATATTCTCTTCACAGGTTGTCTGCAGCTTGAGTGTTGGCTTCAGATTATGGAGGTGTTTTCTAATGACTGAAGTTGAGGCTAGCTGGAGGGTAAATGTAGGTGTCTGGCAATTTACTTGTATGGTTATAGTGAGTGGAGAGGAGCATCTTTGATTAGGAGGAGAACAGTTTGGAAAAAATGATTATTGAATTGAATGGCAATAATATCAGGGTAATTGTTTGTTGAAGCTGCTGGTGTGGCTGATTGGCCAGGATGCAGGAGGTTCTTTAAGAACAACCAAAACATTTAATGGCTATTTTGATTTGTATACTTTATATTAGTGTAGCAGGATTTTTTTATCTGCTTATAGTTGATATTTGGCACAGTTTCCAAGGTGTTTTGAATGTTTTGGTTGGTATTGTCTAGTGTCCATTGTCAATGCTTTATCACTTAACAGAATTAGAAGCTTGGTGTCCTTTGTTAACTATGGTGCTGGGTTTTATTTTATGTGTTTTATGCACAATAGAGATAGGTTGTTTAGGTTTACAGATGGTTACTATGCTTGCAGTCCAGGGGACTATTGAGAAGCCTAGTCCAAATTCCCAGTTACCCACAACCACTTTCTGATTATGCGACTTGCTCAAAGTCAAACAGTAAACAAGCGAGGGGTAAGGGAATCAAACCCTCTACCACAAAAACTACAGCTCACAGACTTAACCTCTGTGCTAACTGCCAGACTGTTTAGAATGCTTAAGAAAATAGAGTTAAATTGATAGAGTTTTTAGAATATTCCGTTATAAAATTTTAAGTTGCTAGTCAATGTATATTTATGTTTCCTCCCACATCCCAAAGACATGCTGTAGGTGGATTGGACACTCTAAAATGGCCCTAGGCGTGAGTGCGTGCATGTGTGTGCCTTCCATGGAAGGTTGAGCGCCGGGCTGGCAACTCAGCACCGTAAAACTCCACTGCCAATCATAAGTGGACAGGCGATCTGCTGTGGCGACCCCTAACCAGGAAAAGCCAAAAGAAGAAGAAGAAGAAGACGAAGTCAATGTATCTTTATGGAATGTACTAAGGTTCTGAACTTGGTTATAATACAGTCATTTGATAATATTACTTTGTTGACTCAGCAAATGTTGGGAGATGGTCACTGAAAGTATCAGGTAGACAGCCAAGAGTAGCTATATAGTTTGAAACAGCTGTAAGAATCCAGTCCAGGACTGATTTTTTTAATACTACTTTTGTCACATCTTGTGAGGGTTGTGATCAGTTAGGAGAACCTATACAGATTTATGGAGAATATTCACTGCTTGTAAATATGACATAAACATTAACTCTCTTTTGGCAATGTTGTAAAGTCCTTTTTGTGTATTAAGCATATTGTTACTATTATTGTGCAAATGCCGATGCTTAAAGTTTCAGGTTGGTATTTACACCACGCCATCTCTTCTTTATAAACTAATGCCAAGTGTTGCTCACCTACATACACAGTCATTCTATTTTAAACCAACAAGTTAGAAACATTTTCAAACATTAAAGAAAACGGATTTGCTATGAAACATCAACTTTAGAATTCACAAAGAGTCTCATTGCCTGTGCTAATTGGCCAATACTGTTTGGTCGATTCATGCTATAGAGAGACTATCTGATTGAAAGATGTGGTAAAGCCACTCAGAGAAAACCTCACTGATAGTTCATTACAGTGTCTCTAAATTGAACACTGTGCTTTCAGACCTGGCAACACTAGTGTCTTCCTACTTGCCTATGCATTGCAGCAGCATAGGCATACCTCACGCAAACACACACACACACACACACACACACACACACACACACACACACACACACACACACACACACACACCTAAACATCTAAACATGTACAAACAAGTCCCCAACAACCCCACACTCATGGAATGACTCATCAACTTACTCGCGTTATACTAAAACACACACACATACCCCTACCTACCTAATTCCATTGATAGAAGCATCTAGACAGACATTCATTCAGCTCAGTTCATGCCCCCATAGTTATGTGCATGAGCACACACACGCTCACCAACTTACTCACATATGTGCAAACTACAACACACACCCCATCTACCTAACTCCCTTGATACAAATACCCAGACAGACAGACATATTCATTCAGCTGTTACATACTATCTGTACAGAAGTTACATGAAAACTTAGCAGTAAAAGAAATACCAGAACTATATTTACTTTTCCATTCATAGTAGTCTGGTGACAAAGTACATTCCCATCGAGTTTTTGACAGAATACAGCACTGAATATGAGCAATTCAGTTTGAGCATTCATGCCCCCATAGTCATGTGCGCACAAACACACACATGTGGTTTCATTATATTTACCAGTAATTAATCATATAATGGCATTCACTTTTCTTGTTTCATTTAGTAGAAGTAATGTATCATGTTTTCCTGTATATATTATTGCATAGAATAGCTGGTGGTAGTAATAAAGAAAAGCTGCAGTCTGACAAGTGTTTAAGGAAAGTGCGACAGAGAGAGGCAGCTCAACAAAGGATTGATAGGAGAAATAGCATAGTATATCTTGAGATTATTCCTGATAAGAAGAGAAATGAGTGTTATACAGTGGATATTTGAGAGAGAGAGAGCATTTGAATATTATAATGTTACAGATTAGTAAATTACACTGGGACATGGGCATAGCCATGTCTCTGTCAGGAATTGTTCTAGGTGAGATTTGAACTGTGTCATTTTGTCTTGTCTTTTTTGGGGTATGTTGTATTTCATTCTATATCTTCATAGGTTCATAGGTAGGTACTAGGCTATCTGCCCAAGTGCATTTATAAGCCTAGCCAGGATGTGTTGGCTTTCGCCTCCCTTTTAAATTAGTTTCCTGGGCCTCTGTCTAACAGGGCCACTGAAGTGATCCCAGGGGTAAATTTACGATTTCCCATCCACTCGTCAAGATTTCTCTTGAAGAGAGCCAGCGAGGGGCTCTGCCTAACATAAACTGGGATTCTATTCCAGAGCGAGGGAAGTCTCTGAGACAGGAATCTATCCCTCCAGCATGTCCTTTTTATTGTTGTGCTGAGGTTTAGTTCATTGGAGCATGTGGCTCTAAGAGATTTGGTTTTCTTGAGGTGGAGCATGTCCATTAATTCTGGGTTGGATATGGCCTTATACGTCAGGCAGAGATCACCTCTGAGCAGGCGGTAAGCAACCGAGTAAAGCTGGAGTTTCTTCAGTCGAGCTGCATAGGGCATCTCTTTGAGGCCCATGATCCTCTTGATGAGGTACTTCTGTGGTCTTTCCAGCTGTTGCAGGTGTCAAGTAAGGTGCATTCCAAATGGGGCATTGTACTCTATTATGGGCCCAATGAGTGATGAGTAGAGGGGCACAATGACCTCTCTTGATCTAGAGGTGAACCCTTTCATGATTAGGTGGGCTACATAGAAGGAATTTCTAACCACTTTGGCAATGTGATTATCGAAGGAGAGGTTGCTATCTACCTGGGTCCCCAGATCCCTAATTATATCTTCCGTACTTAGTGGATTTCCACCTATGTGATCATTCATTTTATGAGGGATTGTAGTTTCTTGCTAATATTGATCAGTGATGCTTTTCCTTTTTGGGATTTAGCTCTATCATGTAGTAGTTTCTTCCTTCTGTTGTATAGCTTATTTATGGCCAGGGACCACCAGACTGGTTTCCTCTTTTTGGAGGAGTGAGTCTTGGTTTTACTTGGGATGGCTCAATCCATGCATCTTTGTAGATGCGCATAGAATGCACTTGTAAAGGATTCTGCGGTTTGGGCAGCATTTTCCTTTAGCAAGGGGGCTTTGAAACTTTCCACCTCGGTCTTGGCTTTTGAAAAGTTTTTCACAGTGGTTTCCTTGACGAGGGTGGGGTCGGGATGTGGATGTCCAATGTGATTACTTTATGATCTGATCTTACCAGTGAGGGGTTTACCTCTGGTGTGGAGCACTAATCCCCCATGTTGGTGATGATCAGGTCCAGTATGTTGCCACCTCTTATGGGCATGGTGACCAGCTGTTCCAGGGTGTTTGAGTTTATAAACTCAAGGAAGTGTTGGGCAAAGGAGTTTGTACTCGAGTAGTTATCCCAGTCAATGTTTGTGTAGTTGAAATCTCCTAATATCATGGTGTTAGGTAGTACCTTTGTATTTTCCAGTGTTCTCAGGAATGCTGAGTGGGGGTCCTCAGACAAGGTAGGTGATCTGTAGCAGTCTAAGATCTGAAAAGCAGTTTTGCCCACTGATAGTTGCACATGGATGGTCTCCGAGGCCTTGTCCGAAGCCTCGTGCTGTGCTACTAACCTGGAGGTGTGGGTATCCCTTATGAAAATGGATAACCCCCTCCTTTTGTATTTCAGTCCGGGTTCTGGGGCCAAAAGGTATGGTATGAGTTGTAGTCTGGTAGTGCTGAGGTGCTCTCTGGAGCTTTGAACGAGCTTTCTGTTACTTCACAGATATTGATTTGCTCCATGCTAAGGAGTGCCTCGAGTGTGTGCATTTTGAGGTTTAGACTTCTGGCATTGAGTAGCATTACCCTCAGTTTCTGGTTTCTTTTGTTGTTTATGGAGGTGGGTTTGTCTTTTGAGCCTTGCCTAAAAAAGGCACTATGGGGGTGGCAAGAGCCTTGGCCAGTATTTGAAAGCCTGGGGGCGATAGGTGCAAGCCATCTCTGGCGAAGCAGCGTGGCTTGTCGAGCATATTGTCCCAGGCTGACAGACACTGGATCCCCTTTGAACGACACCAATAGCTTAGCCAATTGTTAAAACTGATAATTTTTTCTTCATACTGTGGCATCATTCTTGGTGAGGGCAAGATGCTACTCAGGGTCAGGGTCATACCGGCCTGGGCTACATGATCAGAGAGCTCCTTTATGTCTCTTTTCATGTAGTCCAGGGAGGTACATCTCAGGTTGTTCACACCATGTACAATGACAGAGTCATATTTGTACTTGTTTTGGAGTGACCTGAGTGCTTGTGTTATGTGGCGGAAACTGGCACCCGACAGGCAGCTTACAGTAACCTTCTCCTTGTTCAGTCTAGTGAGTGGTACATCAGTGTGCCTGACAATAGAGTCACCTATTACTAGTGTATTGGGTGTGTTGTTGTGCCTTAAGGGCTGTGGTTGCGTGGCACACTGACTTTGTGAAGTATGTGATACGTGGTTGCTGTTTGAGGGTGGAGGTTTCTTGGATGTGTGCTTTGGAGGTCTCTGCTGCTTAGGCAGATTTTTATTTAGAGCCTTCGAGTATGTTTTTGTGTATTTATTATTTTATTTATTTATTTATTTATTTATTTATTGCATTTGTTTACCGGGATAAGTCCACTGGGCCTAAAAGAGCCCATTTTCAGTGGAGGCCCGGGGAGAAAAGCTCCAACGAGATACAGAAAAAAATATAAACATTAATTAGTACAGAAGAAGAAACAGTGTCACAGATAGTAAATATAGTAACGTATACAGAATATATACATAAAAGCAGGAATCTAGTTTGTTTGATTACAGCAGTATATACAGTAAATATACATTAAAGCAGAATTCAATGAATTCAATCAGGCTGGTATAAACAGAGATCAGTATTATTGTACCAGAATCAACAAGTGAAGATAAAAATAAATATGGAGAAAATATCATCAGTGTGTTGTTAGCTGGTGCATGTATGACTGTTTTATGTGAGACTGGAAGTGTGGTGCAAGTGTTTCTCTTCTCCTCCTGGCTGGCTGTTCCAGCCATGGGTTGAGAGAGCTTGACCTCCAGTTTGGCTGTATAGTTGCATCTCTCACATACATTTGTGTTTGTTGGAAGGAGGAGAGGGTTGTCCGTGTACATGAGGCAATTGTAACATTGCCTCAAGATTCCCAGATTCACCAGCTAGCCTGGAGAGTATACCTGAAACTGCCCTTTGGACATGCCTGTATGGGTAGATGAACTGTTTTACTGATTGTTCAGTAGGGACTAAATAGGGAGCCTTGTACTATTGTATAGTAAAGGGGGATGTGTTGTGTTAGCGTTTATTAGTGCTTACTGAGAGCTTGGAACAAGTGCTGGGCTGTAAAAGGAAAGTTAGAGTGCTTAATTTGAGAGTTTGACCAGTTCTAAGTGAAAAATTGAAGAGCATACTTCGTGGAGTCTGGAATAGTTTAACCCTAGCTAACTGGCGCTGCGTGGTGCGCAAAACAGTGCAAAACCATGCAAATGCATGTTTTAAGGCAGGGAGATGAAAGAGCTAGGAATTAGCCCAAAACAGCCAATAAACTGCAAGTTGCTGGGCTGTGACCACTCCTCCAGGGACAGGTAGGCTGCTCAAAGCTCCCCACTCAAACTGGTGAACAGAGAAACTTCCTCCTATCCAAGTAAGGTTATGGGCAACACAGGAACTTATACCACAGTCCTGAATTCAGCAGAGCCTGAAAACTGGACTAGACTAGCTTAGAAAAGGTGGGAAACAAGAATATATTTTTTTCTTTTTAGACAGGGATACAATGAATTTTCACTTGTTTGTCTTTTCGGCTTTTCCCGGTTAGGGGTCGCCACAGCGGAATTCCGGCCTGCTAATGATTGGCAGTAGATTTTCACGAACGCCAAGGTGCCAGCTCAACGTCCAGCCTTCAACGAAGGCATGCCCATTTATGCATGTCTTTTGAATGCCCACTCAACCACGGGGAGGACATGCAGACTCCACACAGAAGGCACTCCCCGCACTCCAGCCGAGAATCGAACGGGAGAACCTCTTGCTGTGAGGCAACAACGCTACCGCTGCACCACCGCGGATGTGCTTATATCAGGCTAGCGCACTTTAGTGTGTAGCCTACAACAGTTAAACAGCACAAAAAAAACAACTTAAATGACTTAATAACGTGCTAAGAGCAAAAACAGCAAAATAAAATAGTTTTAGTATGCAGCAACAAAGCTCAGAAATGCTAGAAATCGCTTTTCGGCGAGACTAGCAGTCGCAGGAGAAAATGCAGAGAAAAAAATACTTATATCAGGTGAAAGTCACTCTTTTGTCACTCTGCTGCTGGCAGTACTCTGCAAGACACCACGAGGAGCTTGGCTGAGTAGTATACAAGCGCAAAACCACGCAAATGCGTGTTTTAAGGCAGGAAGATGAAAGAGCTAGGAATTAGCCAAAAGCGGCCAATAAACTACAAGTTGCTGGGCTGTGACCACTCCTCCAGGGATAGATAGGCTGCTCAAAGCTCCCCACTCTCACTGGTGAACAGAGAAACTTCCTCCTATCCAAGTAAGGATATGGGCAACACAGGAACTTATACCACAGTCCTAAATTCAGCAGACCCTGAAAACTGGACTAGACTAGCTTAGAAAAGGCAGGAAACAAGATTTTTTTTTTCTTTTTAGACAGGGATACAATGAATTTTCACAAAATACTTTAAATGTTTATATCAGGCTAGTGCACTTTAGTGTATAGCCTACAACAGCTAAACAGCACAAAAAAAAAAAACAACTTAAACAACTTAATAAAGTGCTAACAGCAAAAACAGCAAAAAAAAAAAAAATTTTAGTATGCAGCAAAAAAGCTCAGTTTAGATACTTAGTTTGAATATAAGGATTGTCACAAACTGATGTTTGATTTAGTAATTGTTAATATATTTTTATTACTTGTGCTTAGGTTTTAGGTGGAGTACTGTTGAAGGATATTCCTTTGAGAAGGGCTATTATTTAATCAACCTCTTAGTGTCAGTACTGATCAAGGTTCTGGGATAGGTGCACCTTTAGTTAAGCTAGGTTTAGCCATTATAATTCATGCACCCACAGCATTAAGAATAAAATCATTAAAGTTGAACACATTGGACATCTTCACTGTCCACTAATAAAAATACGTCAAAATCTGACAGATGCAGACGTTTCAGGTAATACAGACCTGGCAGTGGCATTGGCAGTCTTGGTTTGAGTTCATAACTGAGAAAACTGGGTGTCTGGAGTTTTTATTTTATGTCCATTGTACTGGAAAAGGATGCCAATATGGCATTGTCATTGTTGACCTATATCCTGGTGCTGGTATGATCACAAGTTTAGGAAACTGAAACCCATGGACAGGATGCTGAGATGGAACATGGACATGATCAATAAACTCAGGGTTTTGATATTGGTGGGTACTGATTAAGGCAAGATCAGAATGAATACTTATTGTGCTTACAACAGTGGGGGCGTGTACATGACTTTTTTGTGGAAAGAAGCAAGCAGTGCCCAGTTCTTGTGCTAATGGACAGTAGTGACATAAACTTCTACCTGAGGTAGAATCTTATCTGCCAGCTTACTATTATGTGACTCTGACATGTTCTGCAGTAAACCAGACCCCCTGAATTCAACCCTAGACTAGCTGCTCAGAAGTGCAACCATCCCTTAATGTTTGGTAGTTTTCATTGACAAAAGCAGACAGATCTGTTCAGATTAATTTGTCAGTGTGGCCTAGTATCCAGAGCTTATTAGAATTGTTTTTAAGAGTAGTTCTGAAATTTTTGTTCTACCCAACTAAAGCACCCTGGTTAATATGCATCAAACAGTGGTGTGTTTATATTTTATAAACCAATATTTTGTTAGGAAGGATTTTTATTAAAAAGCTTCACCCCAGTATTGAATTTAAACCATTGCTGGATGCATAGCACGCTGACCTTCCACGGACAGAGACTGTTTATTATGTTTTATAATAGGAGGCTGTCTCTTTGTGAGCAGCATATATTGGGTCTGGACCCAGTACTGAATATAAACCACTGCTGGATGCATAGCACACTGACCTTCCATGAACACAGACTGTGTTTATTATGTTGTTTTGTAATAGAAGGCTGTCTCTTTGTGAGCAGCATATATTGGGTCTGGACAGAACAAGAGTTAAAAAGTAAGGGCTGAAGGGACGTGTTGTGTCCAGGATGAAGGCTGTGGTTCTCAAGCTGAAATATGGGATTGAATAACTATGTGTTGAGACTTAGAGATGAAGATTCTGTCTGTATCATGCATCTGCAGTTCCTGACATGTATGTCTACAAATGACCTTTACCGCTCTTGCTTTCTGCCTGTTCTGCAGAGTGAGTGTGTGTGTGATTTGATAAAGCTTTCTCCTCAAAAGAAAGACATACTCATTAGAGATGCAAGCTTAGTCTTGGGGGGAAAAAGTAATGCATTTTAGTTGTACTTCATTTTTTGAGGAGAGACTAGCATTTGATATCCAAGAAAATGCTAATGTGGACTTTTTCTTGATGGCAGAAGCATTCATGCAGCATAAGCCATTGCTTAAAAATACAGGATGTCTTTAGTTTCCGTACATGTGTAGGTTGTCTAAGGGATATGTTAATGTAGAGTTTATCCTGATAACAGAGACATTGGTGATTTGGGGTGTAAGAGCCCTGTTAGAATGTTACTGACAGCGGTGACAGAGAAAGAGGGAGGCAGGAGCGTGTGTGTGTGTGTGTGTGTGTGTGTGTGTGTGTGTGTGTGTGTGTGTGTGTGTGTCTGTGTATCTGTGTGTCTGTGTCTGTGTGCGTGTGTGAGAGAGAGAGACAGACAGAGTCAGAAAGAGAAAGAGTGAAAATGCCTTAGCAGGTGGAATTTATTTTCAAATGTATTTTCAAGGAATTGTAAGCTTCAAGGGAAGCAAAGGTTACTGCTGCTCATGCTAAGTCTGCTTAAAATGTGCAACTGTTTTGTTTAGCAAATGGTATCCTTATTGTGGTATAGAATTTTAAAGCAGTGTTAGCACAGCAGGTAGCATGCTTGCATCTTGATATAAAGGGCTGTATGTTCTATTCCTACAACATGTACATTTGTATTTTAAGGGGGTATGGTAGTGCAGTCCTTAGTATGTCCTCCTTTGGATGAGACATCTAATAACTATGAACCTGTTTTTCAGCTTGCCACCCATTCCCTATTGCAATATACCAGCTTACCACTTATTTTAATGTAACATAGGCAATTTATTCTTAAAGGGCAACAGGCACTGAATTTGTAGATGAAACACTGAAATATAAAGCTGTTTTCTAGCAACAACCTCTTCATTGGTTTCAGATCACTTTAATGTAGAATTATTCAGATGACTTTTACTTCTGCATATTGATCGATTGGTGGGTTGTATGACAGAGGCTTGAGTGGCCCTTTATGGTTGAAATGTTCTGAATTGGGGGGGGGTTGTCATTATTGGTTCATATGATTTGTTTCATTGCTTAAAGGAAAAATGTTCAGAACTATAAATTTAAAACACACTCTAACAAGTGGTGCTGTATTATACAAGGGATATAATTTAATTATTATATAGTATAATTAATATAGTCAGGAAGGTGAATCAAAGAACTTTTGCATGGTTCTAAAAATGTGTGAAGGAGCCTGTGATTTGAAAACAGCCCACAGGTAAACTTACCCTGCCACTGGTCAGATGCATTTTCTTTGAATGTGGGTTTCAATGCTGTTTCAGTGAATGTGGGTTTCAAAGGTTGAGAAATTTTAATGCTAAGTCTGTTTTCACTGTAAGACTATTGCTTTGTTTAGGTTTAGTAAATGTCTATCAGTGTTTGTGCTATAAAATTTGAAATAAAAGTTGTAAATGAAATATCTGTAATCATTGTAGAAGTAAAGCATAAAACAGTATGCACAATGAAAGATTTGAACAGTGTCTATGACAAATGGGGAGAAATATCCAAGTAATGGGACACTGGAATGGCTGCGGGGGGGGGGGGGGCAGAGGGGGTGGGGCTGCGTGGGCAGAGGGGGTGGGGCTGTGTGTGTGGGGCTCTGGGTTTGCACCCCCCCCTACAAAAAATCCTGCGGGCTCCCTTGCTTCTGCCATAACAACAAAATTCATTTAAATATAAGTATAGACCAGGTACTTGTAATTATGTTTCAGCTGGGCATAATAATCTCTCTGAAAAGACTTTAACACTGCATATACTGTGAACATTCCAGAAACTTTAGATACTTCAAATAGCTTTAGTTAATGCAAAAAAGTAGTACATTGCAAATAAATGCAGCCATTTTAGCTTTTTCATACATTATAAACAATTTCTAAAGTCTTTTAAACATTTCTGTAATTATTTTGAATACTTTTATCAGTATGTCGCAATTTCAGATATTTCGTTTATCTCAGTAATTATTTCAAATGTTTTGAATGGTTTGCCACACATTCGGTGACTGAAAAATCATTTAAACGAATTTAAGTACCTTTGAATAACCACTGACCTGTTTGCAAGTTCACTCCCATATATTTCTCCAGTTCTAACTTCACACCTCATGGTTTGTAAGCTACTTCAACTTTGGATCCCATTCTGACAGCATAGGGGGAATTCTGTAAAGCCTATATGATTTTCTTTGTGCACACACTATACAGTGATAAGTACATGAGTGAGAACATTTTAGATTCAGTAAGTTCCACTTATCGGCGCCCAAACATGCACAAACAAGAAAAGTTAATTGTAATGCAAATGACCTAATAAGCAGGTGAATCTTATGCAAATGACCCAGGTGGAGTGATCCAGCAAGCAGAAAGGCATCTGTGTAGACCCCATGCCCATGTCCACAGTGTATGTGGAACTTTTTCGCGTACAGGAGACTACACGGAGAGAGGGGGATGTAAAACATCAGAAATATGGACATAACTCCCAGTTAATGTTAGAACACATACATATATGTTCAAAATGTACACTGTGGATGTCTGAAAAAGGAAGGGAATATGAAAAATAAATACTTTTTAAAATAATTTTGGCATGTTTACACTGTGCACTGCTAACATGCTAAATTGAAGATAGAAAAATAGGAAAAAATGTTTTATTTGTCAGAAATGTATTATAGAACGTTGCATCAGATCCATACAATGGTGCAATGATGCTGTTGCCCAGGTCATGCAGCTATAAACTGTGTAGTTTCCAAGATGTCAGCATGGATATGTATGCAGGTGAGATGAATTTGCTGAACTGGTAAAAGGAGCAACCATGTATGCAGATCCATTTCATGTAGGCTCCTACACCATGTAGATAATTTCACTGGCTGTGGATGCCAACAGGGGTGTGTGTCCCATTAGTATTAGGATTTCTTAATTCCCATTGCACTTATTTGCTGTGCATAGCTGAGTGTGTTCATGCAGAAAGACCACCCATGTCACAGTGATGACCTAGGCAGCAAGTACTTAAAACCAGATATATTGAATAATTGATTTTGACTTTTGTATAAGCTATGTTGCATGGTACGGCGCATAGTGCCACATCGCACAATAAAGTAGGGCCATTAAATGATGTTGAATACATTCTAGGCAGGTGAAGTGCATAATAATTAGCCAATCTTACATGCTGGATGTACAGCAGACCTGTATAAAGTATGCATACACTCTACATTCTGATTTTTCCTCCGTACTCTGGACTGTTGGAGTACAGACTTGAGAATTTTAACTGAGATAATGCTAGGGGCTGCTGCAGGTCTGCTACATCTGTATGTGCTAGATGCTGAAGTCAATGCTGCTGCTGACAATAGGCCTAGGCTGAGAAGAAGAAGAGTGTTGAGGCCCAGAGTAACCATCTAGGAACTACATGAGCTTGAGATTGTAGAGCACTACAGGGTGGACAGGGCCATATTACAATAACTCATTGAGCTCTGCTGCCCTCAACTCAGAGCCAGAGCCAACAGATGGGAACCCATCCCAGTGGGTATGTGTAGCCCTTAGGATATTAGCTACAGATACTTTTCAAAGACCAACTGGGGACATAATGGGGGTGTCATAGACATCTGCATTCAGGATACTCCACCAGTTTCTGGATGCTATGCTACCACATGCCAGTGAGCACATATCTTTTCCCCTCTCACCTGAGGAGAGGACAAGCAATATGCAACAGTTCTACAGTGTAGCACACTACCCTGAATTACTGGGTGCAATAGATTGCACTCATGTACACATCAGGGCACCAGCTGGTGAGCAAGATAGAATCTATGTTAACCACAAGGGGTACCATTCCATCAACTGCCAAGTAAAGTGCAATGCCCAGGGGATTATTATGAATGTATGCACTGGCAGCCCTGGAAGTTATCATGACTTCTGTATCTGGCACACATCACAGCTGTACTGGATGTTTGCTAGAGGGGACCTCCCATGTGGCCATTTAGTGGGCTATGCCCTGGAACCAAGGATGATGACACCCATCAGAAATGCACACACACCCACAGAAGAATGCCATAATGAGGCACATACACAAACTAGGAACATCATAGAGCATGTGTATGGGCTTCTGAAGTCATGGCTCTGGTGCCTAGATAAATCATATGGAGCCCTACAGTATTCTGTAGTCACATGTGCACAGATATTCACAGTATGTGCTATGCTACACAATATGATCCTGCAGAAACAGCTGCAGCAGGATCACTAAAGGGAAGGGATACACAGTCCCCCACCAGTGCCTAGGTCACCATGGCCACAGTCGAAGGAGGAACCTCCTGCTGATGTCCCTGTAGGCAGACGTAAGGGTGCTCAATATGCCCTGGCTTTGGCTAAGAGGCAATGCGTAGCACATTCACTGACAACCTAGGGACCTAGGGACTGATAACATACTCTTACTCACATACAGCAATTAAAATGATGGCAGGCAACCCACACATCCTGTACCTAACCATGTATTGGCTGTGTACTGCTTGCATCTGACAGAATCAGCCTTGAACTACAGTTGTCACCTGCTGCATTTGCAAGGTAAGTCCGTAACCTATACAGTACTTGTAGGGATTCTATTGATATGGCATTGTACATTATGCAAATAAATATAGTGGGCTACTTAGATAGAAATAACATCCACATGGGACTATAGATACCCATTCCACTATCATGTTTCCAGTAGTATTCACTAGGGATCATGCATGGAA